>NC_056750.1:436692232-436781025 GCF_019279795.1 Protopterus annectens | reverse complement strand
TATATATATATATATATATATATATATATAAAAACACACACATATATATATATATATATATATATATATGTATATAAAAAACATGAAAACTTCTGTGCATCATTTGTAAGAATCAAGCCCAACAATTGTTAAGCTTTCATTCTTCTAAGTGTAAAGAACTTCTTCAGATAAAAGTAAAAATCAAACCCAGCCATATATATTTAATCCAGAAAGCAATACACTAGTAGTAAAATAGAAAAGCAGCATGTTCACCCAATAGCAATGAAAGCAAAAAACATTTCAATCAGATAGGCAGTATTAAAGTTACTGTGCAAATACTGTAAAACAAAGCATGATGATGGTCTGTAAAAAGCAATGTCATGGCTCTACATAGAATAGCAAAACGACACATTAAAATATAGATTTAAACCAAGCAGTTACCTAAGCTACTTTAATGCACATTTTAAATTAAGTGTCTCATTCAGTTGTGGCACAGTATCAGCTGACAGAATAACTGACATCGTAATTCACGGAACTCAAAGCGTCCGCATCCCCAAAAAATTGAGAAACCTGCTCTAAAACAAAATACTGGAAAGCGGAAAAAACCCTGCAAATATGGCAATGTTTAGCCAAAGCATTCTTTTGATCTTTATTTCGAATAGCAGTACAATGTTCTTTTGCACGAGCTGACAATTTGCGTGATGTTTTTCCAATGTAAAAACAGTGGCATTTTACACAAACACCTGAAGTATTGCAATCATAATGTTTAGCAAATGTAACAGAATGATTTGTGTGCAAAAAAGCAAATGAAGACCCGGTAAAAATAAAGTTGCACACAACACACTTATTACAAGGGAACATGCCTGGGTGCAAGCAGTTTATTTCAGTCTGTGCCAGCAAAAAAGGCATGTGTCTGTTTTCAAAAGACAGTCTTAATGAGCATGTCTTTTTATGCAAGAAACTAGGTAAAACTCCAAACTTTCGTACCACTTCAGAGTCGCTTGTCAAAATAGACCAGTTCCTTGTAATTACATCCCTTATCAGCTCATGATCTCTGCAGATAGGCAAAGAGAAACTGATATGTCTGTCCAGTAAAACCTGCAGCTCTAGTGAAGAATTAACCGTAATAACAGTCCCAGAAGCCATAAAATCAATTTCAGAACCACCATCAATATGAGATGAACGTATAGCTGAGCTTCGGCTATTAAAAGCGTGTAGTGAACTGAAATGTGATTGGTCAGCAAAGGGGGGCGGTTTGGTCCAAAACCCCATTGGGTTCAGAAAGAAAACCATGTAAAATAATTGGTGGAAATCTGATTGGACGTGCCAGTTGCACCTCCTGCAGCACAGAGTCCAAAAGCAATCTCGGATATTTTGTGTCAAGTAATAACGCAAAAAGAAAATTACATTCCTTTTCAAACACTTCATCATCCGAAATAATTCGAGATAACCTAATAAACTGTCCCTTTACCAGATTTTTCTTCATGAAAAAGGGATGCATGCTCATGAAATGCAAATAGTTATTACGGAAGGTTTCTTTGTGAAAAATGTTAGAATCCCAAGTCAGAGTTTGTGTGTTCAGGGTAATGGTCATGTCCAAAAAATTGATGGTAGTTCCAATGGCAGACAGCTTAAACTTAAGGAAGGGTAAACTCTGTGAAATCGAGTCAATGAATAAAAGTAAATGATGCTTGGACTCTGCCATAAAAGAAATATATCATCAATATAGCGCTTGTATAACCTCATGTAAATAAAGCCAGGCAAATGTATTTAAGTACTACTCTCCCAAGCAGACAGTACAAGATTTGCAAATGCCAGAGACACCTTAGAGCCCATAGCCACACCTTTCGCTTGATAAATTGTACCGATGAAATGGAAGACATTGCCCTCCAAAACCAACGATAAAAGTGTGCAAACAGTATTAATTTTACTCACAGAAAATGAAGTGGCTCTATATAAATAGGAACAAAAAAACTGTAAACCCTCATCATGAGGTATGTTTGTGTATAGTGCCTCTACATCCAAAGTAACCAGGAAATAATCAGTGGCAGTTGGTGGGTTATTTACATGGTATATGTACGTCATGTTGATACCATTTTACACCGAAAAAAACATAAGCTGCAAAGAGATTTGTTTCAGTATCAATCACTATCCACTGAAGCATTGTTTACACAATCATTTTGAGACACAATAGGGCTAATTCTATAAATCTGAGTTGGCGGATTAAAAAAGGTTTCAGAGTGAACATCAGTGTATTCTTATTATGACTTAACCAATTTAACAGTACTGTCAGGCATCGCTTCACAAGCCATAGACTACCAAAATCACTACTCTTAGATGTAAATGATTTTCCTCCATCTGGAGTCAAATTAGAGCCTGATTATTTAACCGGGTACAATCAGGAGCATTAATGCTTCAGTGGATGGTGATTACAGACTGGCAGCGTCTTTGAGTGACCCGATAACAGTGGCTGCTGGTTCTAGTTCCCTTGGCAACGGTTGTTGTCATAACAGATCTATTTCTATGCATGACCCGATAACAGTGGTTGTTGGTGCTAGTTCCCTAGGCAACAATTGTTGTCAGAACGAAGCTATTGCGAATGAATTAAGTGATGTTTCTACTGCAGTTTGTAAGCAGAGAATGACCGTTGGTGCTGTTAATGGTCTGGCGACTGCAATCAGATTGTGTCTGAAGCTATTTCAGCCCCCCTTCCAGCTATTTTTATGATGTGAGATCTGTACACAACACGATTTTATCCCTTAATTTTTTGCCAGCCTCTAACACCACTATCGAGATGAATAACCACATAATTAATCCAACCACTGTTTTTAGTGGGGATTTGTCTTTAGGTAAAAATATCTTTAACAACGGATCAAATGGTTGCACTGAAGTGGAGTTAGTTTCCCCTGTGGCCCCAAATATACAAATGTTACCCAATACACAAATGATACCTAATATGAAACAAAGACCTGTTATTAACACATAGCAATGGTGAAACCCCTCATTTTAATTCTGTTGGGGAGTCTTCGAATTTGTCAAGGGGTGTTCCTTTTGCTTTGCCTATTGAAAAACAATATCCACTATTAAATTCAAGGGACTTAAACATACAAAAAGAAAGAGACAGATTTCCCATTTCTAATGATTGTTTTAACTATGAATTACCTGTGAATCCTAGGAGACACAAACATGTATGGTCACTACTTCTGATGCTTTAAGCAATAATATACAGGGTAGAAATTACTACTTTAGATTGACAGGCTCATGAGAATGTGATCTAAGCTGTTATAAAGGGGCTCGGCCTTTATATAATGGGAAATTTACTGTTTACAGTGATCTATAGGGGAGAAGTCATGCAAATGGTGGGAATATTGCATTGAACACTGAGGAACAAGTTTCTAATACCCATTTAACAGTTTCTCAAAAGGGCACTAGAGAAATTTTTAGCCATGGTCATACCTCTCAACCTCTTAGAGAAAAAATCTAAATAAAGCCTAAATTGATGCGGGGACAAATAGGGACTGATTTTAAATATTGCTCTTATAAACTTCGAAAGTTGATACAATAATAGGTTTTGCATTGGCATGAATTTTCTGAAGGATGTGGAGTCTTGAACTCAAATGTCTGTCATTATTTAATGACTTCAGTCCTCAGCTATTTGCCAGAAAAGTACAGATTTTAGGAGGAACACACCAAAAATATGAGGCAAAAATCTGGACAGTCTGTGAAAATCTGTACAGTTGAGAGGTACGGCCATGGTAATGTCTCTGATAATAATGAATGGAGTCTTTTGGAGCATCATTTTGATGTCAACCCTTTTATGAACAACACTGTTTCCAGTGCCCAACCAGTTACTATTATTAATGATTTTGTACACAATTTTAGTAACAATTGTAAAGCCGTGATTTTCAAACTAGAAAGAAAACTGATGTCATTCAAGGGCAATGAATTAGACGTACAGTTTCTGAATTCTTGTATTTCTAAAGGAGTAGTTCCTAAAGGTTTGAGATGTTTAAGTTTTCCTAATAGAACAGTTCATAACTCAGACTTACACAAAGAATTAAGCAACATCTATAACAAAGCTGGCTTGATGGCTTTAAGAGTAATAATTCGTGACAATGAGAAAAAACTAGATGGGCTAAAATCAAAAATTGAAACTCTCAATACCTCAGTCATCCAACACCTAGATTTTTGCCTGTTTAAACAATTATATGACCCAATTTCCCCTAAAATTACTAGATACTCTGCCACCTTAATAAATAGAAAAAAACAAACTAAACAGAGATCTAAACAGTTATTTGAATGGTTGGGCATATCCAGTTAGGGGCAGATATTTCAGAAGAGATACCAACCAAGTAACACGTTATCCTTCCTTCTCAGTGAGGGAAAAGAACACAGAAGGGGATAAGAACCAAGTTCCCCTTAATCTTTCCAGCTCAGAAAGATTTGAATTTTTTCCCAAAAGACTTCCTAGTCACAAGCTTTCACATCATAAACAAGGATGTTCTAATTCTGATAGGAATACAGAACAGATTGGGAATATATATGAGAGACATCAGTCTTACAATCAGAACCCTAGGACTAATAGAAATGTTACTTCTATTTTTAGACCAGATACTGAATCACGGTGTTCCCAAGCCCAGAAAATTTCCCTGACAACCACATGGACAAAAGTGTCCATTTTTAGAATTCCAGGTCGATAGGTGTTGGAAGCTCCTCCACCAATTGTGTTGTGGCACCCCCTTGGTTTCTTCTCCTAATTTTAGTGGCATTAGTTCAAACAATGTTGAGCTGATTTCTGATGCTACTTCTGCACCACACAACCCCTCACCTTTTTTATTACAGGAAAATTTAGATGGCAGTTCTTGCCACAGAAAAGGAGACACATTTCCAGAAAGTACTCAAGAAAAAGAAAAAAGGAAGGGAAGTGTAAAGAGCTTAAGATGGCGAGAATTACCCCCAGGCATATGCTTACCAGGAGCCATTTTCAACAGCCACTCACTCAAGCATCAGACCATTAATTTTTGATAAGGTCTCTAACAAACACCTAGGAAATTCTATCAATGATAAGGTTGTTGAACCACTTGATAGAGACATTCAAGTTTATTTTAACAAAATGAGTGAACTATCTAGCTGTTCTACTTGTGATGTTAATCAGGTTAAATAACAGAAGGTATTTTTGATACTCCAGTCTCTTCATCTGTTTAACCTATCCAACATGTTTTTGTCTGCTGACCATTTGATGTATTAAATAAAGGTTTAACATTCATTACATCTCAGAGAGCCAATTTATCGGACATTTTATTAGATTTGAGATTGTATATAAGAAAATTAAATCTTAAAGTAATTTTAGATGATGGTGATGTATTGATCCTGCCTCTCAATCTAAGAACGAACAAGCACTGATTCGCAATCAAAGAGAAGGTATTCCACTGGATTTATTTTCAAACAAGACACGGCTCAAGTAAAACAAGTAAAAAACCATAAGGTAAAAACCCATAAAGTAAAGCGCTTTTCGTCCGGACAATATCCGGACTTCTTCAGACAAACAGTAAAATTCTAAATGACACAAATTCAAATAGTTTAACCATAATGCACTGACCAATCAGACAAGACTCTGTGACTGACGAGTTGTTAAAGCAACAACCCCTCTAGTTTAAACCCTTGAAGTACATTGTATTTTCTTTATCTCATGTATTAAATAGCATTGTCTAAATAAACATTTTGTTCTGTTTACATCCTAAAATAATCGTACATCCAAATATGTCTGATGTAGTTAAATAATGTTCTCTAAGTAAACATTTTGTTCTATTTACATCAATATTAATATTAATTAATTAATTAATTAATTGTTGTCACAGTATAACAGTATAATACCTACGTGTAGAAAACCTACTTAGGATATTATATGTACATTTTTGATCTACGATTATTTTATGATGTAAATAGAACAAAATGTTTACTTACTTAGAGAACATTATTTAACTACAGACATATTTGGATGTATAATTATTTTATGATGTAAATAGAACAAAATGTTTATTTATTTAGAGAACACTATTTAATACATTAGATAAAGAAAATACAATGTACTTCAAGGGTTTAAACTAGAGGGGTTGTTGCTTTAACAACTTGTCAGTCACAGAGTCTTGTCTGATTGGTCAGTGCATTATGGTTAAACTATTTGAATTTGTGTCATTTAGAATTTTACTGTTTGTCTGAAGAAGTCCGGATATTATCCGGATGAAAAGCGCTTTACTTTATGGGTTTTTACCTTATGGTTTTTTACTTGTTTTACTTGAGCCATGTCTTGTTTGAAAATAAATCCAGTGGAATACCTTCTCTTTGGTTGCGAATCAGTGCTTGTTCATTCTTAGTTTTTGGAGGTTCCTTTATTGGTGGTAATTTGCTTTGTTTGACACAGACGACCAACATCGAGGATGGATACTTCCCACAGAAGACGATAGTTCAATGAAGGGTAACCTTACACAACTACTGGAGCTTATGAACGAGCGTTTAGATTGTTTAACGGCTAAAGTTGACTTTGTTACAAATAATATTGGTGACAGCGGCAGCACTGACCGGACTAAAGACAGCTTACAGCAAAATCAGAATTATGCAACCCCACAGGTACAACGGAGTCAGCAGGGGGAGGTTGTGAACACAGGAGAGTCAGTTAGGTTCCCTGATTCTCAAGGAAACAAAGTAGCTGAAAGGAACTTTGTAGCAGGCAGTTCCAACGACTATGATATTGGATCTTGGCTGAACAATGAGTTAATGCTGGACAGTATGCAGGCAAGTACAAGTAATTTACTTGAGAATGATACTAGGTGTCCCCTAGTAGAAAAACTTAAACTTTTTGACAGTAAACTATTTAAAATCAAGAAGTTACAACTCGAGTTAAACTACTTTAACAAATGTATTAAAGAAAAAAATAGTTCCAAAAGGTTTGAGACACTGCTCGTATCCAAATGGGTTAATTGAAGGTTCTGACTTTCACAAGGAACTCATGGTGTTATTTAATAACCAAGGTTTGGAATTATTGCAGTGTATGACAAAAACACTATCAGATGACAATGAATGAGTTGACTGTTGAAACTACTACTTTGGAAAGGGAAATTAAAATAGACTCAGAATTTAATAGGTACCAATATGAATTTAATAGAACATTTACAAGCATAGCACAACAAATGCAGAAATTCAAGTCTACCAAAATCAAGAAATTGGAAAGAGACTTGAAAGCATATAAAGAGGGCTATGCATACCCTAAACCACCGAGTTCACAGAACTACATGAATGGTAATCTAACGTACACTAACCCTATGTTTGGACAAGAACAAAGGATGGCCCCAAATGGAAGGAACAGTACTGTGAGATATGAAGAAGCACCACACAGCGTAGACTTCATTAATGAAACCACAGAAGGGGTTTTTAATGATGAAGGAAGGACAGAACATCAAAACCAGGGTTTTGCACAATCGTACCCCCCCCCGATAATAACCAATGGCATGTACAACCAAGCCAAAAAAACTACAGAGGGGGGAGGGGGAACAATTGGAAGCAGAATCTACAACAAGGTCCCAAGAAGAAATACAATACCCGCAGCAACAGCAAATATTAGGACTGAACTTATTTGAAGTTATTACCAACAAAGAGGGGGACTTCAAAATCTTTAATTATACTGAATGTTGTATTGATGGTACCTTAGTTGAATTATTTGCAAAAGGGTTAACATTTGTTCCATCGAAGAGACGTGACATTGCCGAATTACTAATTGACTTCAAGCAGTTTATTCGTAAACTGAACTTAGGTGTCTTATTAGGTAATACTTCATACAGCAATAATGAATTGAGGGTGACTAGCACCTTCAACCCCCCATGTAATGCAACTATTGGCATGTTTGAACAGTTATGTGAACAAGAGTTTAGACAAGTTGTGAAAGGTTTCAAAGACAGGCACACAAAAAACATTACAGTTGAAGAAAGGCAACTGTTAACAATGGTCAGGTCCCTTCCACTCAGATTTATGAAACCTGATAAGGGTGGGGGTCTTGTGGTCATGTACAATGAAGACTATAATAGAATAATGACATCAGTTTTGGAAAAGGACACATATGAAGAAGTGAGTCGACATCAACTAAACCAAGCATATAATAGAATTAAAATGTTTATAAGTAGCTTATACACTGACGGTTTAATTGACACTAACCTTAATCACTAAACTATGTTGTCCCCTAAAATTCCACAACTGTTTGGTATATCAAAAATTCATAAAGACTTGGCTAACCCACCCTTTAGACCATTGGTTGATGCAAGACAGTCTATCACATATCCATGTGCAAAACTCGCTGATTCAATTTTGAAAAACTATGTGGTAAAGGAAACACAGATACTAAAAGACTCATGGTCTTTCTTGGGAGTTATGGAGACACTAATATTTAACAACAAACTGAACTTCCTTACAGTGGATGTTTGTGATCTTTACTCATGTGTACCACAAGATATAGGAATACAATGGGTAGTGGATTTTATTACAGAAAAAGGAGCAACAAGAAATGAATGTCTCTTAGAACAATTACTAGACATTATTTTGAAAAATAATTATGTGTCCTTTGACAATAAATTAGTTTTACAGAAGATAGGAATAGCAATGGGTTCCCCAGTAGGCGCGAGTTTTGCTAACTTGGTTATAGCCTATTGGGAAACTAATTTCATTCTAAATAGTCAATGGAAAGAAAGATTATTTATTTACAAGAGATTTTTAGATGACATATTTATTATCTTTAACAGAGACAGCATTCAGGCTGATGAATTAGTCACCTTCCTAAATTCAACAACTACATTCCTAAAATTTACAAAAAACTTTCAGGAGGTAAAGATCAATTTTTTGGACATTGAATTAAGTAAAAACTTGCACGAAAGTAGATATACAGCAAAAATTTATAGAAAAAATACATATTCAAACACATTCCTTCAGTTTTCAAGTTCACACCCTTGCCACCAAAAGAAGTCTGTCGTGAAAGGCCAACTTGTTAGAGCGGCAAGGATGATTACACTAGATGAAGATTTTGAATGTGAATGTGATTTATTGTATAGAATGTTCACGCATCGAGGTTACCCTAGCCACTTCTTAAGGGAGATATTCCAGGAAGTAATAACAAAGAGGAAGAATGGAATATACATACCTATTTTAAATAGATATGTAACAATGAATTTAATAGACAACACAAACACTGAACCCATGTATAGTGAAGATGGGAGGGAACAAATTTTCACAGATGAAAAGTATACCATCACTACATGTTCAAACACTGAAAAGGACTTTGCTTTGGCATTTACTTTCACTTATTGCCCAGAGGCTGTAGACATACAGAGAATAGTTAGAAAATATTGGTTTTGCTTCTCACTAGACAAAGACATGTCTAACCATAATAAACTATGGTCCAACTATTACTTTTAGGAGGGGACCAAACATGAAAAATCTTTTGGAAACAAAATGCAAAATTAAGAAAAACAACGGAGGTACACAAGTGTGGTACATGTAAATATTGTGCCTTTATTGATACCTCAAATACTTTCACAATAAGAAAAGAAACATTTATTATTAGAGATATTTATAACTGTAATACAAGATCAATAGTTTATTTAGCTCAATGTACACAATGTCCGTCATTTTATATTGGTAAGACGGACCGTCGTCTGAGGGATAGAATATATGAACATCTTTACGCAATAAGAAGGAATAAAGGTGACAATGCTTTATCAAGACACTGCGAGCAAAATGCTGAACATGCATTTAATTTTATGGCGATCAGTCACATAAATAACCAAACCATAGGAGGAAAATACTTTAATAACTACATGAAATTAGAACTTGAAAAAAACTAACTGAGTTGGCAATTACGCTTAAGAGCATGTACTGAGCCAGGACTAAATGAAACATGCTCAATAGCGTGTATATTAAAATTAAGAAGCCTTTTGAGATAAGTACGGTTTCACTAGAATATTGGGTTAAAATAACTACTGAGGCTTTTACAGGAAGGTTACGATGCCAACTACAGTATAATGCTGTATGTATCATTAAAATTTATTAATTTGTAATGTTAGCACTGAATGTAATTTAAACTGATGACTTGTAGCGATGACAACTATTTTAACTTTCTTTTTATATATATTTTCCGTAGTGGGAAAGTAGTGACTTGATCACTTTAGAGTATTGAATTTTAACACAAAGAATAAGGTATTTATTATCTGCACACATACTGTTAATACTGGAGACTTGTAATATTAAAACTAGGTTAAAAATGCTTGTCACTGGTTTAGTTTGCAACAACCTTTTACTTGCGTTTTTATGAATTATAACTAATTGTGTGACATTACAGTTTTACGGCAGCTACAGTATGGGAACTAGCTTGAATTAAGCCAACAATTAATTTTAATTAGTTTATAAATTTTGTAATAATAAAGAGAGGAGAACAGTATTTTAACGAAATTAATTGTTGTCACAGTATAACATAGTATAAAACCTACGTGTAGAAAACCTACTTAGGATATATATGTACATTTTTGATCTACGATTATTTTAGGATGTAAATAGAACAAAATGTTTATTTATTTAGAGAACACTATTTAATACATCAGATAAAGAAAATACAATGTACTTCAAGGGTTTAAACTAGAGGGGTTGTTGCTTTAACAACTTGTCAGTCACAGAGTCTTGTCTGATTGGTCAGTGCATTATGGTTAAACTATTTGAATTTGTGTCATTTAGAATTTTACTGTTTGTCTGAAGTCGTGCGGATATTATCCGGACGAAAAGCGCTTTACTTTATGGGTTTTTACCTTATGGTTTTTTACTTGTTTTACTTGAGCCGTGTCTTGTTTGAAATAAATCCAGTGGAATACCTTCTCTTTGGTTGCGAATCAGTGCTTGTTCGTTCTTAGTTTTTGGAGGTTCATTTATTGGTGGTAATCTGCCTCTCAATCTGTTAGTGACACCCGATCTGTTTTGGACTCTCAAGTTTCATCCGAATCTCATGTATTATGAGGTTTAAATATTTCTTTACCTAGGAGGAAAAGTTTATACAACCCTCCCTTACACAATACCTTAGCCACATTCTTTAGAGTATGTGAACATGATTTAAGAAAAGCTCTGTTAAATCTACTTCTAAATGGTTTAATTTAAGTATTGCTGAAAGAAAAGCTTTAGATGAGTTAAGGAATAATAAAAATCTCAGAGTGAAGAAGGCAGATAAGGGCACAGGCCTGGTTTTAATGCAACAGGATGTGTATGTTTCCAATATTGAAAATGCATTGCATAATGATGATTTCTATGAATTATCTTCTATTGTAACAGTTTGAACATATTGATAAGGTTTTGCAGAGTCTGAAAAGAAATAACTGCATTACTATATTCATGGATACTCCTAATCCTAGTCTTTCCAAAATGTTTGGAATCCCCAAAATACATAAGAATAAACTAAACCTTCCTTTCAGACTCGTATCTAATAAAAGGTCTAAGACAAAGGATTCGCCAATATATTGACTTTGTGTTAAAACCAGTAGCCAAAGCTACACCTTATTACATGAAAGATTAGTGGCATTTTTTGAACAAATTACATAAAGCTGAAATTGACTTCTCCAAGGTTATTTTAGTCATTTTAGACATTAACATCCCCCATGTGGAAGGTTTGAATTTTATTAAACAGTTTTTACACAAATTTGTTAAATTTCCTAAAGTTAAAAATTATATACTTCATTCTTTAATGTCTTTAGTATTGGAAAACAATTTCTTCCATTTCAACAATGCGACTTATAGGCAGGTTAGAGGAGTTGCCATGGGCACCAAGATGGCACCTGCCTTTGCTAATATTGTCTTGAGTGAGTGGGAGATGGACACGGTGCATTTGCCAGGTTTCTACTTAATGACATTTCATAGACGCTTTATTGACTATATTTTTTTCGTGAGTGAAGGCTCAACAGAACAACTGGACGTATTTGTAGAATCATTGTCACAAAGTATAGGTTTTTTGGAATTGCCAGCAAGGGTAATTCTGTTGATTTGATTGTATCTAAAAAGGCAACAAGAATGATGGCGAAATTTCATCCACTAAACATAGAAAGGACACGTATAGGAACTACCTTAACTTCCAAAGTCAACATCCTCTAATCATGAAACGCAATGTTGTCAGGATAATTCATAAGGGTGTCCAGGTTAACCAGTGATGATACGGACTTTGAATTGGAAGCGGACTATGTATCTGAACTATTTCTTCAGAAAAACTATCCTATTAACTTGGTACATTCCATTAGAGAGCAAGTGACAAGAGAAGAATTACCAAATTCCAATCAATTTTAAAATTTGGTTTTCCTTCTACTACAGTAGCAGAGGATGATAAAGACATGACCATGAGCTTTTCTTTACCTATTAGTAGAGATCTAGAAGTTGTTAAAAATATTTTACATGAAAACTGGAAGATAATTTTAAGTGATGCAAGTGTGAAAAAGAATTTAGGTAATGAACCTAATTTTACCAACAAACGTACCAAAACTTTGAGATCTTTTTTTGAAAGAAATGACTTTCCTTTTTTGTTGTTTCCAATTTCTGGTCAACCTAATCCAAGTGGTATTTTTGCATGTGGCAAATGCATATGTTGCGATCTTATTTATAAAGGCATATTTTATTTCTTTCCACACTGCAATTTCAAAGTTTCATTTAAACAATATTGTGACTGTAATAGTACCATTGTAGTCTACTGTGCAGTGTGCTATTCTTGCAACTGTTTTTACATTGGTAAAACTATGCGAAGATTAAGCGACAGAATTAAGGAGCATAATTTTGCAGTTAGAAATGGTAACTCATCTAATGTTCTAGGGAAGCATAGCCTGGAATGTGTAAGGCTCACTAAATTTTCTTTTTTCGTTTTAGAACAAATTAATAATTTCTTTGGTGAGACTGATAACTTACTCCAGGTACAGGAATTGAAATGGCAATTAAGTTTAGGAGCAGAAATTCATCCAGGTCTTAATGACTCCCTTAATCTCAAATGTGCACTTAAATGGAATCAAAATACTCTCAATACTAGGTTTACATTATTTAATACCATATTCATTCAATACTATATTCCTTTAGTGTATGTACACACACACGGCTCAGATAAAAAGGTTTATGCTGTATTTCTTTTATAGTATAAGAATAAACTGTTCAAGCAAGCGGTGATAGAGTGAGTGATACTATTCCTTCGATAAAACAAACTTCCACTGGATTCAAATCAAAGTAGTGCACGAAACATGTTTATTGGTTAAAATAATAATAGTACGATAAGATCTGAAGAAGCTACAAGTTAGTGAAAGCGCTTATCGTACTATTATTATTTTAACCAATAAACTTGTTTCGTGCACTACTTTGATTTGAATCCAGTGGAAGTTTGTTTTATCGAAGGAATAGTATCACTCACTCGATCACCGCTTGCTTGAACAGTTTATTCTTATGCTCTAGTTATTTCAATCAGCAAGCGTGCCTTCGGCTTGTAACCAGGAACTATATTCTTTTGATTTCTTTTATAGTGTTTGCATACTCCATGCTTAACTAAAATGTCTAATATCTGCCCTCTCTACACAATTTTCAGTTTCATTTTTACAGCTTACATTTTGAGGTAGTTTTTATTACATAGTCTCATATTTATATGTTAAACCTTGTTTACTTATGATATTCTGCCTTTTCTATCCTTGGTACATGCCTTTCCAAATTGAACATTCACTTTTTTGTGACAGCTCTCATACATATTCATGAGATATTTTTGAAAGAGCTTATCATATTTTACAATTTTCTGCAACATAACATACATATTCATGAGAAATTTTTGAATTAACTTATCATAGTTTACAGTTTTCTATAACAATACTTGGTTGGATTATAAAATGTAAATAATGGTTAATATTTATGATTAATGGCTGACGTATATAGCTCAGCATCCTGTATTTTTGTCATTCTGAAGAAGTTCTGAGACAAATAAAAAGAACGAAAGCTTAATCCACCGTTTGAGCAGTTATTTAATGGCTTCATGCATTATAGAAGTTTTTATTATATATATATATATATATATATATATATATATATATATACATACACACACGCACACATATATATATATATATATATATATATATATATATACATATATACATATATACACACACACATTATCCATATTATAAAGGTTAACACACAGTAAATCAATGTGCCAATTTTATCCTTTGCAGATGTATTAAACCCTGGTATTCCACAAGTGTATTACAACTGAGAGGAGCTATAACCACTGAACATGAAATGTTATGGTAATTATCTCTGACTTAGAACAGCTGTTCCCTGTTTCCAGGTGTGCAGGTTAAGAGGTATGAGCATGCAACAAAAACAAAACAAAAAAATCTACACTCCCCCCACCATACACACACACACACACACACACACACACACACGGGAAAAATTAGCTGATAGGACTCTGCGGGGATGGCAGATAGAAGCCAAAAGAATCTTTCAATAAACAGATGTAATGTTATGGAGAAAATACTTGTGCCAGACAATACAATGATTCAACTGATAATTTATAAAAACTCCGTAAGCAAACATATTACTTCTCTAATAAATATGAGCAAGTCACTGCAAACTGCAGCAATTACTGTTAGTATTACAATGAAAATGTTGAAGACATTGCTAGTATTATAATCAAACAATTGCTATATAAACATGTAGCAGTTGTTAGCCCTTCTGTTCTTTAAATAGCAAAAGAAATATTTTTTGCATGATTGTGTAAAGACAAGTAGCTCACAAACATCTTTTCCAATAAATTATGGTGTGTAACAAAGGATAAGAACAAATGTCCAAATATTACCTCTTATGCACTGTAAAACTGCATTGCAAGTGCTCTTCCAAGCATCTTCAAGGCTGCCCAAGTCAGTGTTCAATGTCTTGCAACTTGCAATATGCTCTTGTAGACAGATGTTTGAAATATCTTTCCTTGTTCCATTAGCAGAAACAAAGTTATTCTGGAGAGAGAAAAAAAGCTTATGCTAATAAGAGCCAAGTCTGTTTACAAAGTAAGAAATTTCATATATGGTAGTTTATGCTGTAAACTTTGTAGAAACAGTCTAGCATGGTTTGCAACTTCAGATGTCCTTCTGTTCCTATGTTGCAGTATTCATACTGTGGGATTTTACACCTCAGGTGAGCAGACATTGGCTCCGATACAAAAACTTAAGCCTGTCTGCTGTATGTCCGTGGGACATCAAATGCAGGGCCATAAATCAGGGACTATAAATGTGACGTCTGCATGCACAGACCTCAGAACTTTTCAGCCACAGATGACATTACTTTGACCGCTTTGCTCCTACCACCAAAGACTTCTAAAGATAAGTAGCCTGTTGGGGATTATTTCTCTTACATATGCTTCAGTTTGGTTGCTGTAGATTCTTCTTTAGCTGTCTGAGAAAAAGAGCAAATGTAACTGCGGGCATCAGATACCGCACAAAGACTCTCACAACCAGTGTGTCTTTTACGTAGGAAAGGAGCATGACCATAAGGCCTGTCCCATTTGTCAGTTCTTCATGCTAAATTCCCTCTGCAGCTGACTTGCAGAGCTTAATTTGTAGTTGGAAAATCAGAGACTAAAATGCCTCACTCTCAGGATGGAGCCAGAGTTGGCTGCCCAAGCCGAACAACCAAGGAAGTCTACCAAGGTTTCCAGGCCTTCTCTCATTGCTGCTCTGCCATCGGATGTCCCGCCGACTACCGATATAGGGGCTGAGGGATGCCAGATTACTCAGTCTGCTTCAAGGGTTCCTCTGGAAGAGGCCGTTTTGACAGCCACGGAAAGCACATCCGCAGAGTTAACCCAGACACTGGCCATAACCAACATCGAGGGGGAACCAACGCTTGGTCAGCCAACCCAGATTTCTCCTGTGCCAGCCCAGGCCTCTGTCGCTAAGCCTATGCCAACTAATAAAAAAACAAACGATTAAGCACTTGAGCCCCACCATCTCAAGTAACCCCAAATTGGCAGTCATTTACCAACTCACTAATGCAGGCTTTCATGGCTCTTAAATCTACAGGCCCTGCACCTTCCAACATTCCTGCGATGAGCCCAGGGCTAGCCTCTGCTTTCTCCCTACCTTTAACCACTACCCATCAGGTAGAAGCAGAACAGTCCTTTTTCTCTTCTGAGGAATCCAACTCCTATGTCTCTCAGATTGCTTCACCTGTGGATTTTTACTCCCCAGATGAAGACTCTATTTGAAGGAGACTCCCCACCAGAGGAAATTACCTTTGGGGAACCATCACAAAAATGCAGGACTGCTTCATGTGGGATACTGCCTTAATATCAGATACCCAGAAAAGATATTTTGATCTTCTGCAACTTGAGTCCACTTCCCCCTCAGCTATTCCTCCTGTGCTTCCAGCTTTCCGGGATGCCTTTAACTCGGTTTCCAAAATCCCAGAGACTGTCAACCTCCTGCCCCTAAAAGGCCGGATAGATTTTACAAAGTGCTTGATGACCACAAATTTCTGCTGACCCCCCCCCCCCCCAGCAGACCTAGCAGTCATTGCTCTCTCTCCAGACAGACAGTTTAGGCAATTACCCTTTGCTTCACTTTTGCCAACAGATAAAGACAGCAAAACCATGGACAGAATGGGTAAAAAGGTATACACCTCCTCCACCCTGGCCTTCAGGACTTTTAACTATCAAACCCATGTGGTTAAATACGCCCTGGACCTGGTCTCCTAGGCATCCACCTTGCTGTCGTCAACCCCAGACTGTCCAACCAAAGCTGGCATTGCATCAAAGTTATCTCTAGCTACACAAGTAGCCAGACACACACTATCAGATGCAGCTACGATGCAGTACAAGCCTCAGCCAGGGCAGCTGCCTCTGCATCTGCCTTGTGCAGATACTTCTGGCTTCACTTACAGCCTCTACAAGAGGATTTCAAATCCAAAATCATGGATGCTCTTCTGGACCACAACCTTTTATTTGTGAAAAATGCAGCAGAACTTTTCAAAAACGTACAAGAGAAAAGCAAAGAACTACGAGACATTAAGTATCTGCTGGTTTCCCCTTTTCCCAGATATTATAGGACCTACCCAGCAAAACCATCCTTTGTCAGGAGGACTCCTACATCATGCCCTCTCTCCTCAAGGCTCTGTAGGGCATCCAGGAGATAGCCTTAATCCAGACCCCCCCCCAACACTCAGCCACCAGCCAAATAGCCCTTTCCAGACAGAGGGGGCCCCCCTTCAGAGTGACTGCCTTGCTTAACTGCCTCTGTCCACCCACCTTTACCCACTGCCTTCCCTTCTGGAAATCCATCACAGCAGATCTTTGGGTTCTCTCCATCATCCGAAAAGGATGCTTCCTATCCTGGATGTAAAGACCAAAACTAAAAAGAATCCCTTTCCCTCCAAGAAATCAGCTTCATCCATTTCCTCCCATTCTGGAAGAACTCCAGACTCAGTTCTCTCAGGACAGGAAGGACAAGGCTTCTATTCCCATGTTTTTCCATTTCCAAAAAAGGATGGCCCTTGGAGACCAATCCTAGACTTATCATATCTGAACCTGTTCCTGAGTGTTCCCTCCTTCAAGATGCTTTCCCTTCAAACCCTCCTACCCCTCATCCCCTTCCCAAGCCTTCATGGTCACTCTGGACCTAAAGGATGCTTACCCATACATTATCAGGCTATCCCACAGGAAATTTCTGCACTTTACTGGCCACTCTTCACACTTTCAGTTTACAGCCTTGCCCTTTGTCTTGTCTACGGCAACCAGAGTCTTTACAAAGTGCTTGGCCCCAGCCATTGCCTACTGCAGAACCAAGGGAATCCAAATCTACCCTTATCTGGACGACATTCACATGCTGGCCAAATCAAAGTCCACCCTACAGGTCCATCTCAAGTTTACCATGACCCTCCTCCACAACTTGGGATTCACTCTAAACCTCCAGAAATCCTCTCTCTGTCCTCAATAGGGCAAACTATTCCTAGGATGCAGGATCAAGACAGACCTGATGAGATCCTTTCTCCCACCGGACAAAGTGCAGTCTCTTTCCACCCATTTTCAAAATCTACTTTCAAAATCTAATTTCTCTGCAAGACAATTTCTGCAAGTCCTAGGTCTCATGGCAGCTACTATTCCCATGCTCCCATTAGCCAAGATGCTCATGAGAAAACACCAATGATACCTAAAGAATGTGTGGTCTCAGTACTAACATCTACTAGACAAACTTATTCCCCTTCTACCCTGCTTAGAGAGAGAACTGAAGTGGTGGATTCAGCAAACCAGGCAGAACCAGGGCATTCCTCTTCAATTACCCCCCACCACTCAACCTATGCACACAGATGCATCAGACCTAGGTTGGGGGCAATGTTAAAGGACTTCAGGGTCCAACAGCTCTGGACCCCTGCTCTGCAAAAGCAACATATCAATGTCAGGGAAATTACTGCAGTACTGCAGGCTCTTAAAGCTTTCCTTCTCATCTTGCAACCAGGTCTGCTCCACAGTGTGACAGACAACACTGCTTGTCATGTGGTACCTCAACAAACAAGGAGGGACAAAGGCATACCCAGCTATGCCGGATATCCCTACAAATCTGGAATCTAGCAGACAATCACAACCTTTTCCTGCAGGCCTCTTACATCCCCTCTCAGGAAAACAAACAAGCAGACCTACTCAGTAGAACACCCTCCCTACACAACACGAATGGATGTTGCACAGGGAAACCTTCTTAAACATTGTTTACCAGTGAGGCACACCAAGTGGATCAGTTTGCCTCCTCCCAGAACAGACAACTAAACAAATTATGTACCAGGGACCACACTCCACTAGCCTGGAGGGTGAATGCCTTCAGCTTTCCATGGAAGGGAATGCTCCTGCTTGTCTTTCCTCCCTTCCCTCTAATACAAAAGGTCCTACTGAAGATCAAGAAGGAACAACCAAAAATCTTTCTGGTGACTCCCTATTGGCCAAGGCAACACTGGTTCCCCCTTCTTCTCTCCCTAGCCAAGAGCAATCACCACAAGTTACCCCACAAGGTGGATCTACACACACAAAAGTGATCTCTCATTCACCCCCAGTTATTTTTGTTGCATCTAACTCTTTGGGTGATCAACTTCTGATCCCTTTCAGACATTACTCAGAGGACATGTTCTCAGTCCTAAGGGAGGCCAGGAAACCAACTACTAGAAAAAACTATTTGTCCAAATGGCCAAGATTCTCAAAATGGTGTTCCCTTAAGAACAGGGACCCTTTTCAGGTGGAACCCTCACTTGTATGTGAGATTAAGGAAGGACTAGCATATTCTTCAGTCAAAAAGTCTACCTTTCTGCCATTTCAGCCTGCTTGCCTTTACAGCCACCTCTGCTTTCTAGACTGGACGTTAAACTTTTCCTGAGAGGGAAAATGCATATCAGACCACCACGAAAAACCATCCCTCCACCCTGGGACCTCAATTTCATGCTGGAAAAACTCACCTTACCTCCTTTTGAGCCAGCCAGCACAGCTTTCCTACTCATGTGCACATGGAAAACAATTTTAGTGGCCATTGCCTCGGCTAGAAAAGTCTGAACTAAAGGCCCTCATGGCTTGCTCTCCTTACACCCCCGTCCACAATGACAGGGTGACCTTGCGCACTAACCCTTCCTTCATGCACAAATGGTGAACTATCCTTAAACCAGTCCATTCACTTGCCCACCTTCTTCCCCTCCCCAACTAATACTGCAGAGAGGATCCTTCAATCCCTAGATGTGCACAGACAACTGAGATTCTACTTAGACAAAATTAAGTCCTTCAGAAAATCTGACCAACTCTTCGTCCCCTTCCACTCCAGGGCAGTGGGTAAGGCAGCCTCCAAACAAACCATTTCCTGTTGGATCAGAAATCCATTCTCTTCTGCTACTCGCATCATAGCAAACAACTGCCTCGAGGAATCAGGGCTCATTCCACTAGAGGCATGGCTACCTCCAAAGCCATTATTAGAGGGCTGGACACAGCCTCCATCATGGAAGCAGCCACCTTGTCTACTAGTCACACTTTCGCAAAACACTACAAGCTAGACCAGGTCTCCAGGGCCAGAGCAGGATTTGCCAAGGCAATCCTGCAGGGATTTTTGGAATCCTCTACCTCTGCCCCCTCCCTTCACTCCTTTTAAGCTGCGGTACTCTCCCACAGTATGAATACTGCAACACAGGAATAGAAGGACATAGCACAGCTGTGTAAAATCTTACCATAACCGTAGAAATCCTTTTCTTTCATGTTGCAGTATTCTTCCAACCCTCCTTTATTATATCTCTACAGGATTGGTGGTGGTCTGACCTCTGTTATCCACTCCCTACAGGCTAATCTGTACAGCCCTTCAGAGACATTTGCTCCTTAGCCTCAACTGGTCCTTTTGTACACTTTTCCTGGGCTTCAAGTTCTGAGGTCTGTGCGTGCAGACATCACATTTACAGTCCCTGGTTTATGGCACTGCGTGTGACATCCTGTGCACCTACAGCAGCCAGGCTTAAGCTTTTGTATAGGAGCCGATGTCGAGTCACCTGAGGCGGAAAAACCCAGAGTATGAATACTGCAACATGGAAGAGAAGGACATCTATGGTTTTGATAAGATTTTACACAACTATTCTTTCCTTTTTTTTTTTTTTTCTCCAGTATTACAGTAAAATAGCTACAGTTCAGACTTAATGAAGCCCACTGGAAAAAAAGGCCACGTCTTGTTGGCAACAAATAGCTGTGTATTTGAGCCTTTCCCCTTTACCATTCCTACATGGCTTCATCATCTACACTAGTGCCTATTTTCCATAACCCAAAGTGCTAACTACCTCAATCATAACACATCTGTTTGCTAGTAAAGTATTTATTAACCATATATGTGATCTATTTTAACAGACTTGTGAGAAATCCTTTCTGGACAGACAGCGAGGTAACAAATACTTGCATGCATCTCTAGGCTCCTCCCGAACATCTGCAAGCTTGTTCATTTGATTTACTTGTAATAACCACCAGGGGACAGCCCCTACCATTTCACTTCTTGGAACCAGCTTGTGAGATGAGAGCTACTACGTGGTTATACCATCACTGCAGCCCAAGTTGATTCACTTGCTTACCAAATGAATATTCTAAAGAGCATGTAGCTAGTTTTGCCAAGAGAGTGCGAGTGTGTGTGTGTGTGTGTGTTGATATATGTAAGTACCATGTCTTATTCTTTGCTTTCACTTTGAGGAAAGTCCAGTGGGCCAGGCAAGACATCACTAACCCTCCAAAAAAAAGGTAGAATTCTTTGCTATTTCATAGCCTACTTTATGAGAATAGAATTCTTAAATATCCATTAACTAGGATTATCTGCATCTCAGACTATGCGATTATAGTATCAATGCAGGGTACAGCATGCAGCCAGTAGGTTTTACAGATATGCTGTACATCCATTTACTTGCAGCACCGTTCCCTTATTATAGTAGTTGATGTAATCTTGCCTTTAAAGACGGTGCTTGCTAAACGGTTTTATATTTGCTGTTACTGTAGCTGCATGTTCAAAATACTTGGTTCATAAAAAAGGGCTTTTAAAAGAAAATGCACTGCCCCATAGTGTGCACTACCCTTGCAGTTTAAAGTTTCTGCAAGTGAACTATCCTAATTAGCTATTACATAGCTTTTTCCTCTGGTATATATCTGTTTCCTCTGTTTGACATCTCTTCTGAGATGAAAGCAAATTAAAAAAAAGAAAAATTTCTTAAAGCAGTGTTGACGTGCAGTGGTAATCCACTGAACATGAGAAAGTAAAGACAGGCAAAAGACATACAGCTGACAAAATCCTGTATACAAAGTGCTTTATATGAGCAGCAGCAGGAGGTAAAGGATTTGTTGGGGGAGGTGTTAGAATAATACTTTTCTTTTTGATGGTCTCTGTCCATAAGGGACATGGAGGACAAGACCAGGGACAAATTTATGATTTCCCATCCAGCTGTCAATGTTTTGTTTGAATAGGGTCAGGGATGAACTCTTTTACACGGATTAGGAGCTTATTCCATAGTGCAGGGATCCTTTGGGATACATCTCTCCAGCATGTTCTGGTTATGCCACAAGCAAAGTTCAAATTCCTGGATCTAGTGCTTCTGGTGCTGTTTGTTTTGCATACATGCAACAGATCCATCAGGGCTGGGTCTGAGGAAGCCCCATAAGCCAGGTAAAGATCCACCTCTCAGCAGCCTCTAGGAGACTGAATACATACTCAGTGTCAAGTGATCAGTTTAGTTCAGGAGTTTCAATGCCCTGAATTCTCCTGGTGAGATACCATTTTGGAAGAGTGTCTGGTTAGCTAAATGCCAAAGGGGGCTTTGTGTTCAATGATAGGTCTGATAAGGGCTGAGTAGAGTGGTACTATAACTTCCTTCAATCTGGATGTCAAACCCTTACCTATAAGTTGGGTGTCATAGAATGAATTTCTTATTTATGTTAACAGGATGGTCAAAGGCCAGATTGCAGTCTACAGATGCTTCCAGATATCTTACTACTGAGTTGACCCTTGGGGGTGTTTTATTAATGGGGTAATTAACTTAGGATGACAGTTTCCCCAAAGGGCATTATAATACATTTTCTGGCATTGAGTTTTAGGCCATGGCTTTTGCACCAGTCATTTGTCTGTATTAAACCCATTTGCAAGATGTTCATGTCTTGGGGGAGAATCGATAATAGCTCCAAATTTACAATCTGTGAACATGGTAAGCCAGTGGCCTTGAATGCTAGCCTTGACATCCGAGAAATAGATGCCAAACAGGAGCAGGCCAAGCACAGTGCCCTGCTGATGACTGGTCTCTTGGTGGAGGTGGTCTCACTGATCCTGTGTGTCCTGTCTGTCCAGCAAGTTATGTAAGAATTTACACTTCTCAGACAGCTTGTCAGTGCTCGAGTGGTGCATTGCATTGATTGCCTTTGCCAGGTCAAGATACTCAGTATATACTGGTTTACCCTTGTTCATTGCTTTGGTAACTCAAAGTAGTCTACCTGTTTATGTAGGAATGGCCTTCCATTAAAGCCAAATTGGGATGGGTCAAGGGTCTGTAGATTGCCAAGGTCCTTGTTTATCATTTCCATGAGAATTCTTTCCATGGCTTTGCATATTAGGCCTATTAGGCAGATGGGTCTGCAGTTCCCGGGGTCAGTTGATAGTCTGCCCTTGTAGAGGATAATGATTGCCGTCTTCCATTCACATAGCCCATCTCAAGGCTGTAGCTGAACAGCATCTCAAGTGGTCCTGGCAGGTCATTTTTACACTGCTCAGGAGTCAACTGGGGATGTTGTCAAGAGCCATAGAGGTGGTGTTCCTGGCTTGAGTGTTGCCAGCACCTGATCTATGCCGATAGCTGGGAGAGTGGTCAAATTGGAGCTGAATTTATCAGCCAGTAGATTTGCTGTGTCACCCTGATCAGTGTAGGTGGTGCCACTCACCACCAGTTCATCACACTGCTATGTGCTAACTTTAAGGTTCCAGACATAGCTGAAGGCTTTTTGATTGTCCTTAGCCTATGAGGTTATCCTGACCTTGTAGCTGGCCTTGTTGGACTTGAACCTTTTATTTTCTTGTTTAGTTGTATAAAAGAACACTTGTCTTTAAGGGAGTTGCTCTTCCTGATTTTGGCCATGCGTTTTATTATATACCCTGCTTAGGTGAAGATTCCCTTACTGGGGTTTGTTTTTAGCGTTTGTTTTCAGTTTACTTTTGGTAGGTATTGCAGGTTCTAGGAAGCCATTCACAAATTTGTATTTGGACTCTGAATAACTCTGCATAAGGTAGCTGTCGTCTCAGGGTTCAGAGCAGCCTTGAACTTTGACAAATTGTCATTTAATAGGCTGTAATTTGCCATTGAATAGTTCCTGTTACTGGTTTAGCTGGATTTTCTGGCTTGATTTTTTACCTCAAATATGACAACTTTGTGATACAACCAAATGAATGAGGATATGACCTTGCGAGGTAAGGGTGCAATGTTTGAGAGTACCAGATCCAGTGTGTTTAATCCTCAGGTTGGAGTGTGCACTATCTGCTCCAGGGTGTTTATATCAATCAAGTCCAGGAAGCACTGTGCCTGTTATTTTTAGGCAGTTTACATTTCCCAGTCTACAGAGGGGTCACTCATGAACACGATGAAGGAGCTTATCTATGGTGACTGGCACATGATGAGCTCCATGATCTCATCCTCTTTAACCAACCTGCAGGTATGTTTGTTGCTAACAGATTATGACGCCTCCATCTTTGGCCCCAGTCTGTGCTGCTGTTGGTCTAAATGTGTGGAAGGCACTGTAGTCTTGCATTTCGAGAGTACTTTCTATGGCTTTAAACCAAGTCTCATTCACGGTACAGATGACTACATTCTCCAGGGTAAGGAGGGCTTGAAGTATGTGGAGTTTTTGCTTAAGCTCCAAGCATTGAGCAGGTACACCCTGAAGTCATTTACAGACCTTCACTGTTTTGTTAGCTTTGTCATTTTGTCATTGCCTAAAAGTCTTTAAGGGGGTGGATAAATTTAAACATTTAGTCAATATCCAAAGGCCTTGGGTAGAGGACAGGTGCAGCCCATGCTTGGCAAAGCAACAGGGTCTTTTGATCATGTCCTCCCATACTGACAGACATTGAATTCCCCTTGAGTGACACCAGAAACCAAGATAATTACTAAAATCAATCACTCGATGCCACAGTATGAACATAATCCTTGGTGAAGGTAGAATGTTGCTCAATGCAAGGCTTATACCCATCTGACATATTCAGGAGAGATCCATTATGCCTCTTTTCATATAGTCCATTGAAGCATATCTCAGGTTATTTACAGCCACATGGACTATGACAGGGGTGCAATAAGCTGAGAGTGTATCCATGATATTGTGGATCCTGGCTCCAAATAGGCATTAACTGTATATCCTGGCTTTGACTGATCTGTTGAGTGGGACATCTGTGTGTCGCACAATGGAGTATTAGGTAAAGTACACACATATATTATGGGCTTTGCAGTTGGGGACCATTGGGTCTAGGCTTATGTGAGCTGTTGGGTGTTGCTTTTGGTGTGCGCTTTAGTGATTGATAAGGAGCAGTGTTGCCATTAGGTGGTTTTGGAGGTGTTTACAGTTTGGGAAGGTTTCTTTTAAGCCCCTCATCATAAGAATCTGTGTGTTTGTGTGAGGGATGTAGTGTGGGTATTCCCGACATCATTTGTATGCGAGATTCTGCCTCCAAGAAAATTATGTATTGACATTTCTTAGATAGTGTTATTTTCTTTATTAACTAATTGCCTGAGAACATGAAACAACTATTACATTACCTTAGGTTTCCCAATCTACCAAGCTAGCCAGAGGCATTTGGAAATTGCATATCCATGTTGTCTAGTCCTGCAATGGGGTGGACTGTTTGGGATTAAGGATTGGGTTTTAACAGGGGTCTCCTAGGGTAGTTTCTGTGGTTAAGTGCAAGATGTTGTATAGTGCTAGGATATGGTAGTGTTATTGCATATTCAAAAAAGTCTCTGGGGTTGAGAGCACAATGTTCTATAATGCTATTCAATACACGAACTATCTGCTCTAAACTTATTTCCATAGAATGACACACTAACATGAGTCATAGCTAATCCAAAATTTATACGGAAATTTTACTGTCTCAGCATTTGCTGGTATACAGGGCACTGCTGCCACTGACCAGTGGGCAGCTCTGCACAAACTTGCCTGACTTATAGCATCAAACAAAATATTGAAAACTGACTCCTATACCCATTAGCCAATAAACAGCCACACCATTTCCTGCAGTGCTTCCCAACTCCGAGAGACCAGGTAAACACCTTCTGTCACAAGATGCATGATCCTGAAAACATTGGTGGACATATTATGCAGACACAACTCACAGTGAATCATAGCAATGCCTGTGTGCACACTTTTCACCAGGTTTTGGAAGAGATCTGAACTACAGATCATGAAGGTGGACCCCTAGATGGCATGCTGAAAATTTGCACACCATTTGTGAAAAAAATACTCAAGCTATATGCATTCTTAAGCTGTGAACCAAGGCTACCTATAAGGCAAGTATATCTAATTACTTCATTTTTTTTCTTGTTTTTGCTTTTTAAGCAGTAGCTACATGCATTTACTGGCTCATGAATAACAAACATGTATAATCTGCTCAAGTACCTCTACAGAAGCCATTAGTACTACTCAGGAAGCCCACTGCAGTGGGCATTCACTAGTGCACTTTATAGAATAAAATGTAGGACTGTCTTTTTTTAGAGTAGAACACAGTAGAAATATTTACCTTCCATAACACAAAAACTGGCTAGGCACTCGAACAGCAACATTATGCAGAACTTAAATACACCTCGATAAAGTTTAGCAGGTGTCAGTGTAGGTTAAAATCGGAGTGCATCCTCTATATACTCAATGTTTAATGACCCTTGCTGTTATCAAATAACTGAGGTAAGGCATACAATATAAATGTATGCACAATACCTATGTCCCTCACGCAAAATATACTGCACAAGATGCTGGCCTGTGTCCTCTTAAAAGCTTAAATATCATGTGCATACTGGCGAAACTGAATCTAGTGTCTGTATTCAGTTTCTACTATTATGAAAGGTCTTCCTGTGGCTAGTTGCTCTTCTCACCTTATTCTCATATAAAATAGGACTTATGATGAACCTTACTGCTACAAAAAATTGTCAACCTTCTGGCTGTGCGTTGTAAAGGGCATTCCCTCATGATGTACGGGGGAGTGGCAAGTTTCCTGTCTCTGCTTCAGACTGCTCTAATATATTTTTAAATGTTTTACAAAGATCCTGGCAGCTTTTCAACTTGACAAACCCATCCACCCTTGTTTCCCGAGCCCATAACTCACGGTTATGGGCAGCAACACAGCAGAGTGACAGTACAACAAGGGGCACTCTGATAACAGTAATATTTAACAAATGCAGTGCCACAGCTTTGTATATTCATGAAATGTAACTCCTTTCCAACTGCCTCTTCCTCATTTTGCTCTTTTCTTTACATGCTTATGGCTCACTGCCAAATGCTTTGCACCCTTGACCTTACTCATCACTATGCTAGACTTCAAGACATGGAGCCATACAAGCATTCAACAACATCAAGGAAAGAGAACTGCTTTTTAAGTTAAATTTATGGATTTAAGCAAAACAAAATGATATCTGCAATTTGTAGTTGCTGAGTCACCACGTTGTGGTGCCCAGACATTATATTGCTAAGTAATCCATCTGCACATGGTCTTTATGGGATTTAAATAGTAAACGTTTTAAATTGGCTGTAAACGTAGAAAGTCCCTGTACCAATCATAGATGTATGACTTACTTGATGCTGCTGAATTACTTTGCCAAACAAAATGGAGAAATTAAAAATGTACAGTTTATTTTAAAACACATGCTATCCCAGTACCCATTACAGAGCCTTGCTCATTTCATGATAATGACCCAACTAAGTCTGTTTTCTGTTAAATTACTTAAGCGCGGTCTAAAATTAAGTTACTCATTTTTTATAATATGCCTGTACCACTAACATAAGGATCCTGAACTTTGACCTTGCCCACAATAGATGTACTTTACAAAGAAATAATACCGCAAGCTGTTTACTAGATGTTTACCTTCCTTTAACTGCTCACAGGCTATAAAAGCTAAACAAGCCACAAAGTAAGCTTTGTTCACCATCAGTGCATTTAAAAGGTTTATAATCAGTAAAAATTCTATTCACTCAAAATAATTCATTACTTTGTCAAACTACAGGCTGACTTTCCAGGAAAAAAGGGCATACTATATTGTTTTATAAAGCAGAGGCCCTTTCTGAAATTCATTTCACCACAGAAAAAGACAGCATCAGTGTTTTTCTGAAGTTGCAGTTAAAAGCAAACCCCTGGAAAGTTTCTGGTTTCGCCTTGTAGTTAAGTGGTTAACAGTAATTGCTAATTCAGTGGATGTATTATTTAAACAAAAAAAACTTTTAACATTTAATGTGAGGTGCAAGGTATGTTTGATGAAAGTTTATAAAACTTACCCAGTTGGCTTGTATGATAATTTTATTACCCTAATGGTACACTTCACAGACTACACTGAAAAGTTTGATCAAAACTGCTTTTCCTATTGTGAAAAATTCTTCCCATGGGTTTATCAAAAACTGGGTCACTATCTCCTTTTCAGTCAATGTTGGGTTTCATTGTAACATTCTATACGATGTAAATTTCTGAATCTGGTGATATTGCTGTGTATCAATTAATCACAGATACAAACAATATAACTTGGTCTAATAAAAAACATCTCTCCTCAGAAACACATCCTGAAGGGCTTGTTGGTCAAATATACTTCAAAAAGACAAAACTGAAGCACAGAGCAACATCTAATGAAATAAACCACAAAATCGCTCTGTCTAAATGCACGTTTGTTTAATAAAATAATAAAGCAAAACAGCAAGTGCTTTCTTCTCAGACATAAGTCAAGACTTCAGACTGATGAGGCTTTGATTAATTACATCTGTAAGATGAAAGCATTTACTGTTTTTGTTTTATTATTTTATTAAATAAGTGTGCATTTATACACAGCAATGTGTGGTTTACTTGCAAAATAACTAAAAGCAGTTTAAGAACTTTAGTAACTTATATCTGGTAATGTCAAGGTCTCCATAACCACTAGACTAGTGAAGTTTGCAGATTGCCATGGTTACAACACAACTGCTTTCTCAAGACAACTGAAAATGGATAAATGTAATCACTGTATGATTCTGTCTCAGCTGTGTGTATAACCGGCTTTGCCCCGAACCTCCCTCCCCAAAGGTTAGGTGGAAGTTGAATATGAACTATATCATGCCTAAGGATATTTGTTCACATGTCCCTTAAAACTGCTTCTATACTGGAAGACTAATGCCTCCTTACCAAGACATTAACAGTAATAAAATACTTAGGAGTACAATACAAGTCTGATGGCAGCCAGCCATGTGCTGTAAAGTGAAGAACTCCATGTTGAGAAAGGCATCATTTAATTATAAAACAGCCACTTCATTGCTTTAACTTATCCAAATGTATTGTATGCAATTTAAATGGCAGAGCTACATGAAAAAACTAGAAATCTACTTTTTTTTAAATCCTTGAGAACAGATTTAAAGCAAAAAGAGTTGCTTCAGTTGCAAAATCAGAAAGGTGAAAAAAGGCTGCAATTAACAAGCCAAGTGATAAATCAATACAGAAAATACTGTAGGCATTGTTGGGCTGACTTTATACCAACATTAAAAAATTAAGTATCCGTTTGCCAAGCACAATCACATGATTGAGGAATTAAAACATTGGCAGCTAACCGAAAGCTATAAAAATCTACCCTTCAAAGGATTTCTATAAAATTATTTCCATCATTTACATGATAAAGCAATATGAAAAATAAATATAGACATTACAAAGTTGGACTATTAGCAATTTAAATGAACAGAAAAGCACAGCCCATAGTGCATTCCCTCCCAAAAGGCTAGTAAATATAGATCTGGAGAAAACTCAAACATCACTTCAATAGCACCAAACCCAGCAAACAGATGCTATAATTCTACCATGATCATATTTTCATCTTTCCACAACAAGAAAATATACAAAAAGCATTACAGGTAGCTGCTTCTGTGTTACAAGCAGTCCAGGATCATTGTAGGTAAGGATTACCTGCTGTCTGTAAGGGAACAATACCTGCACAGACATTCAGAAAAAAACAAATTAAGTATTCCACTGAATTCTCTTATAATGTAAAGATTACAATGAACACAGGAACTCAGGACTTGTGGCCCTGACCAGTAATAGGTAATTTGAGGTGCCAAAGATTTCTGACATTGAAATGGACTTGGTATGACAGCAGCAAGGGACGGAAGAGGACAGCTACTTAGTTTTGCCTAAAGCCTCTCCATCAAGTCACAGATGAAACGAGAGAAGCATTTGTTGAAAGCTTGACTTCAGAAAAGCCAAAGAACTGAAAAGATGGCAGTACCATACACTGACCTCAAAAAGCTGATGTTTACGCAAGACTAAACCACCATGAGCCATGAAAACAAGTGTGAAGAGACTATAGCTAGTGAATACTTAGATGACAAGAAGTCACCACAAAAAATAATTTAAAAACTAAAACACTTTTCTTCATTTACATTTAGCACCTCCGTTCCTTTACTTATTCAATGGGACTTCTTCAGATTATCTATTCCACAAATCTATACTTCTATAAGGCGCAATTAATCACTATTAATATTTCAGTAATTTTTAAAGATGTAAGAAAAAATATATAAATATATATTATATATATATATATATATATATATATATATAATATATATGTATAAAACCATTAAACTGTTTTTTGCATCATACATTATAAAATTATAAAACTGCAACATTAAAAAACATGCACTTTTAAATCAAAGTTTAGCAGATCTCATTTTCAAAACATGTTTTATAGATGTATTTTTGTCCAGTACCAGAAATAGTCTAACATTTGCTTTTAACTGCTATAATTCTCTGTACTCCAATTTTATCTTCCACTCTCCACCCTTTGGATTCATTTCCACTTCTCAATAATCGCAAACATAAATGAATAATAATGTGTAATTCCCTAAATGTAAACAATTTTTCTAATAAATAGGTTTGTCCAGACTATTCTTTTTCTACACTTTTTTTTTTTATTTAGCTGAGTATTTTTTCAACACCTAGTGCGTTTTTAAAATGAAGAGTCAAAAGTTTAACAGTTTTATATTTATTTATGTCAAAGAAATGACTGACAGTGATTAATTGAGCCTTATATAAAGAGGAGTGGATTTATGGAATATATGTTCTGAAGACGTTCCACTGAACAAGTACAGAGACAGAAGTTCTAAACAAATGGATAATGCAAATAAAGTTTTAGCATTTTTTTTTAATTTTTATTCATGATGACTTTTTTCTTTAAGTAGCCTTTTCATGTTTAAGTTTTTGTGGTTCTTAGGACTGCACATTGGCCCAACTTGTGTTTTGACAAGGGATGCCTGATGGGCATCTTTTCTAAATCTTGGACATTTTGGCCTGTAGAACACTTATCTTAAAGGGTTACCTGCTCAGAGCATTATCAAAATGAGCATTCCATAATGCAGGGAGTGGGGTGTGTATGTGGACTAGGTGAAGATTGGTGCTACATAGATGCCATTAAGGCCTATTACCAACATGTGTCCATTGTTAAAGTCTTTCTATATTTCATAGCTTATAAACAAAGGAATTGTGTCTAGATCTAAGGATGTCATTGCCTCCCCTTTACTAATCCCTCATTAGGCCAACCATTGAGTATTATGCCCCCTTTGGCATACATCTGCTCAGACACATGCAACTGGAAAGCTTACACAGATACTGCCCTAAAAGGATACAAGACCTAAACAATACATCCTACATGGACTGACTCAAAACCCTGTCACTATACTTGGTATCTTACAAACTGCTAAAAGGTGACCTGTCTCTGGAATACAAGGCATCCTCCAACCCAATACTGATGGATTTACTGCAAATCACAACTCAAATGGCATCAGAAATACTAGGTATAGGGATCTAAACCTCTTCTGCAGCATCAACAGAATGGTTTGGAAGGACAGGTGCATCTCAGAGAGGATATCACTTTTCCGGAACAGATACCTCATTGATGTAAGACAAAGCTTAGCCATGTCCATATTCAAGTGTAAGTTGGATATGTGAATAGCAAAGAGAAAATTAACCCCAGGTCTGCCCCCCTGTACTATTAATGGACAGAGACAGCACCTAAATGTTTTATCTCATGCATGAGTTTCCTCAAATTATCTGTGGTATGACCACAGCTACTTTCATTAGGGATGACACATAATTATAGATAAGATGGGGTAAGGAGAGACAATTTGAGCACCTTAACTTGTTCACATACACTTAAAAAGTCCAAATGTGTATCACACTCACTCAGTACTAGAGTCAGATGAATAAGGATAACATGGATTCATTTTCCCCAAGGTACAGTGTTATATTTAAAAAGTCTAAACATTACAAGAATGAGCCTATCAAATATTTTGTCCACATATCCTTGAACAACCAAATGATCCCTATCTGATGCAATACAGTTAGCTATTTATGAACAGCAAATTTGCCTAGCCAACAGCTACCCACAGGTGGAAAACTAAAATATACAAACAAAAAATGGAAATTGTATCAAACCAGAACCCTGAGAAACCCTTTTATTTATACTATACTCTTAAGAAAATACCCCCTGATTACAGATTTTTGCTATCCTACCCGTCAACCAATTGCTAGTCCCTTTAACTGCATACTACCCAAACCCATATCCCTTAAAAGTTTTCACTATAGACCTTAATGGCCTTAGCCAAGTCTGAAAATCCAAAGCTTCAATGACATCTGAATAAAAAATAAACCAAATGTATCAGGGTTGGCTTGACCTTAGCAAACCAGTGTTAATAAAAATTAAATATAAAGCATTCTCTTTCTTAATCAGAGTGATCAAAATTTACTTAAAACGTTTGCCTATTAGGCTTGCAAGACTAATAGGTTTATGATTAACTGTATTATTACTGTATTACCACCACCCTTATGGATAAAAAGAGCAAAGCATACTTCTACTGGACAGGGACTGTCCTACACTTTGTAATGTTTCCTGAAAAAGATACAATGAATTTTTATCTAAACAATCTAATACTATACAGAAACATCCCATTTAGGTGACCTGGTCCTAGGGCAGTATCCTTTTTAATATGCTTCAATGTGGAGATGACTAACTCCTCAGTGATTTCTGGATAATCCATAGTAATAAAAGGGTAATTTTTCAACACAAGAGGCTGCAAATGAAATTATGGTGGGAATGTATACACAGACCAGGAGCAAGCTATTTGTACTATATAACATTGCATTAACCCTAGAATTCAGAGACTGTCATGCACTGGTCATAATAAATACATTCCTGCATTTGTTTTCTTCCTTTTTAAAACCACAACACTTATTTTAATGAACACTCAATGGTCTTTTGTCAACATCTTTTGCTGGTGTGTGTTAAAATAGTTTCCCCAAGACAATGCCTGTTATTTGACAAGATCCTTATACCACGGGCAGGCTTAATTTCACAAGAATCATCCATATTTTGCAAACTTACCCATACTGCTTTGCTCTTTTGCATTACATACTGTAAATCTGACCCAATGGAAGTCAGCTTCTGTTTGACTACATGTGCCAGCTAAAAAACAAAGGAAAAGCACTTGAATTAAATGTTCCTAAACATTATGCATTTAATGTAGTTCGCTCTCCAGTAAAGTACTTTCTATGCTATTGGTGTTTCATACAGATGAAGAAGATATCTGTGGCAAAAGATAATGGCAACAGTTGAAATACATATCACATACCATGCGGATTCATCATCTTAATTTCTTAATTTTTTAATTTCTCCATGTAGTTTACTATTACACTACCATCATCCCCATGGCATTTAATATGAGTGTCTCAACAATCCATCTCATATGACATTTCCACATACTATATAATATGCATTATGTAGTGGTACAGTGGCTAATACTGCAGCCTCACAATTTTAGTTGTCTGGGGTGTCTTGTCCATATCAGTTTGTACAAGGTACTCTTCCTTCTTCCTAAATTACACAGACAGACCAAAAGTGAATGAACTTTCATCCAAATGACTCAGTGTGTGTTATGTGGCAGTGTACATTTCATGCAACATGTTGTTGCCCAGTTCAGGATTAGCTCCTTTGCTTTTTCCAGTGATTAAATGGATAACCGGAGAGTGAATATAATATTGGAGATGATTGTAAACCTTAAATAACCATCATTTTAATGCTAAAAACAAGGAAGTCATTCTTGCAGTCAGCATCTACATCTCCATCATACTTTTGAATATTTTTTTGCATTGAAATTTTTTTCTGATTTATTAAAAATCAGATAATTTCCAGAATGTACATTTGATAACTAATTTAACTCAGTGGAGCTACCCAGTACCCACTGACATTAACAACTAAATGTCAAGATAGTAGTACACTATTCTTCAATATAGTTTTTTCGGACAAAGCCCTGCCAAATCTTGTGGATAAAACATACTAAATTTACTAATTTTATTTATTGTTTCTACACTGCTAAAGATAGGATAAATAACAAGGTTCATATTCTTTACATCTTATGAATTCCCAGAAAGTAACATGTTTCATTGGAATTAAATTAAACCTACCCACTTTCAAAGATTAGACAGACAAGTACATCACAAAAATAAGATAAACCATGATATAAATACTGCATTTTACTAATCATTTGAAATAACCCTGAATTAATTCCCTTCCCTTTTAAGACCTGACGTTATTTGCATACAATTATCAGTCTATTAAAGTAACCGTACACATATGGTAACCAAAATTACAATTTACTCATGTAATATAGCAATTTTTATGTATCATACCACATTATTACACTGTCATTTATGTGTTTATTTCAGATGGCTATTTAGGGATCATGTATTTTTAAAGGAAAAACAATTAAAGATGTAAACGACTACTACAATTATCAACCATCTTAAGAACTAGTTCTGTCCCTTTCTGAGCAGATTTGTAGCAGTAAATACAAGTAAACATGAACTTGTCCAAGTTTGAAAAAAGATCTTGTATTAGTCTACAGGTATACCAAAGACATGTTAAAAGATGAGACCCCAGTTACTGTGGAACAATTATGACACTGAACACAATACAAAAATCCTACTCCACAGCCACTGTAGGTATCCAAACATTTTGTTTCACAAAATACAAGTTGAGCACTTTCTTCCCACAATCGTGTCTTCCTCATTTCATGGCAGTTTCCTCTGTTTAGTTACACTGAACACAATGTGACACTGACAACCCAAAATTTGGTGAAATAATTATACATAGTAATTACACATAATTATAGTCTCATTAAATCACTAGAAAAGTGTACTATGTCCAGACAAACAAAATGTCTCCACCCCACCAAACAGTACCAAAAAATGTTACTGTGAGAACAGTGCATCTGCTACCATTTAACATGTTCTCACCCTGTCATTTGTTTTATGCAGATCACAGAATGCTTGTTATAGCAAACCTTGGCATTCTGCAGCTGTTATTTAATGTTTCACCCTAACCTTGTTAGACAGAAAGCAAAATCAAATACTCAAGAAAACTGTAGCAAATGTCCAAAGACATGGACATCATTTCCATTCCAGGACAGCATCCCCCCAACACAGATTTTGTCCATGTAATACTATCACATTCACGTTCATTTATTTCTTCGCCCCCACCTCAATTTGTACAGACTAACAATTAGCTAAGGCTTGTGTTTGAGTTAATTGGCCAAGACTGCGGCTCAAATATAATGCCTCTCTCTTTTGGCATCTGTAAATGTTCCTGACCACATCAGTAAATGGTATAGTGTTCTTTAATACCATATGCCCTGCATCATTCTGACTGGCATTACATACATACAAATATTTCAGGCATGGGCAATAATGCATTTCTGGCCTGCCAATATACTAAAACAGTTATTCCCCCATAAGTGCCCAGGTTGTTTAAAAATATCTAAAACAGTACTTGCTTTAATGAAATTCCATTTCAGCCACAATCAGAGAGCCAATTAGCACACTTCTCATTCCTGCATAATCCTCTACATAGGTTGTCTACTACTTTTGGATAACCCTAAACATTCCCAGAGGTAGTTGTCTATTGATGCCTTATATAGGTCTCCTCCTAAATATCTATGAAACACTGGACAAGTTCAGACACTTTAGTACTTAACTTACATTTCCACAGCCATGGATGCCCCTGGTATGTGTCAACTGTACTCTCAAATATACACCTTTGTTTTCTTATAAGGTTTTCATATTGTTATTCCATACTCCTGTAACTAACGATGATTTCATCATTTCTGATTTACTAGACTTTATAAATATTTTTATACAACCTATGGTTCTATAACTATTAACCAATTGGTTGACAGGATTAGAAAAACTGAAAGCTAGACATACCCATATGCCCAAGTCATTAAATTAATCTATAGTTTCATTCATTGTGTGCTGTATTAAAATATTCACCTTTCAGTCTATACCCCCAAATCTTATAGGCTTAGTTTTTGATGTATTTATCATATTATCATATTATTATCCTATGCCCACATGGCTAGTTTATTCAAGTTTTTTTGCAGATATGTCCCCATCTACTAACACATACAATTTACCCATTTTAAGTCATCTCTATACAGACGGAGATGAAAGTGAGAGATCTGCAAGATGCAACCTAAACAAGTATGACCTAGGACAGTGCCCTGTGGAATACCCAGACTATATCCTAGAATTTCACCTGAACAGTTGTTACACGATCCTTGCCATGTCCTATTTGTAAGCCATGCAGTCATCCATCTTATCAAGATTCCATCAATACCTAGTTTAACACTTGTGCCCTCGGCCAGCAATCAAGGAGCCTCAATCCTCACCACTAACACCAGAGAGGGTGTCTCATATATGAGGAAAGGAAAACAAATACACACAGTAAAGTGCAATTTCCCTTAAGAGCACACAGAGATCACAGTCAGTCTGGGGCTGGTCACTCCCTTGCTCTCCAGGTCCCCAATAAGACTCCCCACTGGCACAGCTATAGGGTCCAGATCTCAGCCTAGTGGGCAAGCTAAAATCTCTAGCACCCTCTCTGTCCAACCAGTGCTTCAAGTCCCTGCCCAAGCAGCTGACACGCAAACACTTTGAGAAGAGTTTATACAACCACACAGACACTCCTCACTTGCCACCACCTACTAATATTTATCAGCTACTCAAAGGACCTTAAAAGGTTGTCCAATTATTACTGTGAAATATTACTCAATTGGTCTGTCACACTTGTCACCCTTAGGCTTTCGGATACTGGCAAAGGCTTTTGCCACCCCCATAGTGCCTTTTTTAGGCAAGGCTCAAAAGACAGACAAACCCACCACTGTAAATAGCACAAATAACCAAAAATTGAGGGTAATGCTACTCAACGCCAGAAGTCTAAACCGCAAAATGCATGCACTCGAGGCACTCCTTAGTATGGAGAACATCGATATTTGTGCAACAGAAACCTGGACTAAAGCTCCAGAGAGCACTCCAGCACTACCAGGCTATAACTCATACTATACTTTTCGGCCTCAGAACCCGGACAGAAACACAAAAGGTGGGGGTGTATCCATATTCAAGGATACCCACACCTCCAGGTTAGTGGCACAGCACAATGCCTCAGAGATAATTTTCCATGTGCAACTAACAATGGGCAAAACTGCAATTCAAATTGTATCTTGCTACAGATCACCCACCATGACCCAGGACCCCCATTCCACTTTTCTGGAGACACTGGAAAATATAAAGGTCCTACCAAACACCATAATATTGGGTGATTTCAATTACACAAACATTAACTGGGAGAACTACTCAAGTACTAACTCCCTTGCCCAATGCTTCCTAGAATTTATAAACTCGAATGCCTTGAATCAACTGGTCAACACCCCCACCAGAGGTGACAACATATTGGACCTGGTCATCACTAACATGGGTGACCGGTGTTCTACACCGGAGGTCAAACCCTCGCTGGTCAGATCAGACCATAGACTAATCACTCTGGATATCCACATTCCACCCCCACCCCCAATTAAGGAAACCACCATGAAAAACTTTTCAAAAGCAAACTTTGTGTTACTTAAGACTGAGGTGGAAAGGTTCACAGCCCCCATGCTAAAGGACAATGCTGTCCAACCTGCTGAATCCCTTACAAAGGTACTCTATGAGCACCTGCAAGAATGCATGGCTCATGCTATCCCAAGCAAAACCAAAACTCACTCCTCCAAGAAAAGGAAACCAGTCTGGTGGACCCCTGCCATAAACAAGTTATACAATAGGAGGAGAAAACTAGTGCAGAAAAGAGTAAAATCCCAAGAAGAAAAGACATCCCTGATCAGTATCAGCAAGAAACTACGATCCCTCAAAAAAATCATCCAAGGCTAGCTTTGAATGAAAAATTGCCAAGGACTCCAAAGATAACCACAAAGCGTTCTTTAGCTATGTCAAGAACCTAAGTCGAAACTCTCAGATCTGCTCTGAGTTAGTGCAGAATGGCACAAAATACACTGAACTGACTGACATTGCCAACATTCTGGTAGACGGGTTTAGTGCGAGCTTCACCCCCTAAAGGGCCCATAACCATACCAGAAGAATGTAGTGCCCCAGCAATCACTGACACAGGTTAAAACAGCCCTATCCAAAGCCAAAAATACAGCTTCAATGGGACCAGTGTCCCAGGCTGTGTCTTACATGAGCTCCAAAATGAACTAACCCCTCACCTAAACACACTGTTCAAACTCAGCCTCTCTACAGGCTATGTACCCATAGAGTGGCACACAGCAACAGTTATCCCACTCCACAAAGATGCAGCCACAACAGACCCTGGGAACTATCACTCTATAAGCCTGGTCTGCAAGGCTATAGAGTGCATCATCATGGAATTAATTAACAGAGACATTGGGAACAGTCACACATTGGACCCTACCCAGTTTGGTTTTAAGGGCAGATCATGCCACCTAATCCTGGTGGACTTCTTTGAGACAGTTACCAAGGCTTTAGACAAGGGAAAGGAGGTCCACATAGCCTACCTAGACCTTGCAAAGGCTTTCAACACCATTCCCCATTCTGGTATTATAGACTAGTTCACCAGCCTGAACATAAACCCCTACATCACAAGATGGTTGCCAATTGGCTTATTGATAGAACCCACACGGTGAGAGTTGCAAGCTCTAGGTCTGACTCTAAACCAGTTACAATTGGCGTCCCCTGGGACCCCTTCTGTTTGGTATATACTTCTCAGAGGTACAGGCAAGCACAGGATGACTATGGCTGACAAAGTTGGCAGACTATTGCAAACTGGGGGCCATAATTGACTCTCCAGCTGATAAAGACATCCTCCAGAAGGGTCTCATTGAGACGGATACCTGGTGGCAAAGTCATGGCCTAAAGCTAAATGCCAAAAAGTGCATATTCATCCTCTTTGGAAAAATAAAGTACCCACGAACTACCACACAAGTGGTAGTCCCATAAATACATAAAATGTAATAAGGGATCTGGAACGCCCCATTTGGGATGTACCTTACAAGACACCTGCAACAGCTGGAAAGACCACATAAGTACCTCACCAAGAGGATTACTTGCCTCAAACATATGCCCTATGCAGCCCGACTGAAGAAACTCCAGCTGTACTCGGTTGCATACTGCTTACTCAGAGGTGATTTCCGCCTGACATACAAGGCCATGTCCAACCCAGAATTGATGGACATGCTCCACCTAAAAAAAAAAAAACAAATCCCCAAGAGTCACATGGCCTAGGGATCTAAACCTCACCACAAAGAAAATAGGACGTGCTGGGAGGGATAGATTCCTGTCCCAGGTACTCCCCATGCTTTGGAACAGGATCCCAATCTACATTAGGCAGAGCCCCTTACTAACACTTGTCAAGAGAAACATTGACGAGTGGATGGGAAACAGAAAATTTACCCCGTGGATCACTGCAGTGGCTCGGCTGGACCGAGGCACAGGGAACTAATCTAAGGGGATGGCGAAAGCCAACACATTCTGGCTAGGCTTATAGATGCCGTTGGGCAGATAGCCTAGTACTTACTTATGAACCTATAGTAGTATGACTAAACAGTCAAGGCTTATTAGAGTGACTTGGTACAGGATCCTTATATACATGCAATGTACTCTTGGAGCTTAACTTGTCTCTACACAAACCAGCCACAGTTAAAAGGTTTTAAAATATTTAATGATAAATAATTAAAGCCACAAGACAATACTTTATACTACACAGTGCTGGTCAAGAGTTGAGATCACAGAGAAATACTTAAAATAATTCAGTAGTACAGTTCTGACATCACAGAAAAAAAGTCTAATCTTTCTAGTTTCTAGCTATTTATAAAAGAAAACACAAATCTAAGATAACTTACATCTAGAGCAAGACAGTGCTGTGAGTTAGATAGTCAAGACAAACATGCTTAATGCCTTCTGATTCTGTTTAAATTGCTATTGCAGTCCTTGTTCCCATTCAATCATTTATTTTACACTTTCCTTGTTTTCCCAGGCTAACAGATACTACATATTTGTTATCTTGCACCTGCAGGAAACTATCAATAAAACACATTCCACATGTAAACTCTAGCAATTATTCTTTAAGTTAAAACAATAGGCAGGATGCTTCACTCTACACTCATAGACTCCAAATTCTAACTTCAAAGGGAGAGGCATGAAATAATTTCAACTTCAAAGAACAGACAAGAAATGCTTGACTTAGCTTTCTTTACAGCAGAGGGCAATGTTACATTTTTTTTTTGAAGTTCAACATTTCACAGCATATTCTTTCATTTAAGAAAACAAGCCTGTATTTCAACATTTATATTTACAAATGAGATAATTATGTATAAAATCCTATCTGGCCAGGCTGGCAGCATTCATACCTAGTTCTAATTTATTGATCACTGATTTATGCACAACCCTATCAAATGTTGAAGTTTAGCCTATATAAATTACCTCAGCACAATTTTTAATTTATAGTGGTTCTTATATTGTTAGAGAACATCATGTTACAGGTGGTTATGGATCTATTCTCACAATATACATGCCCATCTATGGTTTCAAGTCCAAACCTTTCCAACTCTGACAGTTTATCCAAAATAATATTCTTCATTATTTTCCACAACATGAAAGTAAACTTATGGATCTGTAGGGCTCAGGGTTTGTCCTAGTCCCCCCTTTCCCTTAAAGATAGGTTTGACAAGTGAATCTCCAGTCTTGAGGAATCTTTCCGTACTTAAATTACTTAGTAAATAAGAATCCTACTGTAAGTTCACGGTACTAAATTCTGTCTCCTCATTTAGGTCCAGTGTGCATTGCTCTTTTTCAAATTAATCTAGTTTATTTTCATTACCTGAAGTTACCGGGATGTTACTAGGACAATTTATCACCTCCTTTGTGGAGCCAAACCTATGTAGAGCCATACAGGAATGAGAAGTGTGCTAATTGGCTCTCTGATAGTGGGTGAAATGGAACTGCATTAAAGCAAATACTGTTTTAGATAATTTCAGGTTCACAGGTTGGTACTAGGCTATCGGTTCTAGGGACTATACAAGCATAGCCATAACAATTCCCTGGATATTTCTTCCCTGGACCCCTGTCTAGCAGGATGACTGACATGTTCCCCAGGGTGAATTTATCATCTCCCATCCAATCTTCAAGGTTCCTTTTGAAGAGGGCCAAGGAGGCGCTCTACTTGACCTGTATGGGCAGTCTATTCCAGAGTATGGAGAGTCTCTAGGTTAGGAACCTATCCCCCTCCAGCATGTTTTGTTCATTGTGATGACAAAGTTTAGATCCCTGGAGCATGTGGCTCTGAGGGATTGGGATTTCTTTAAGTGGAGCATGTCCAACAGCTTAGGGTTTGACATGGCCTTGTATGTTAAGCAGAGATCGCCTCTGAGTAGACGATATGCCACATAGTATAGCTGAGGTTTTTTTAGGCGGTCAGCATATGGCATCTGCTTTAGGCCTGTGATTCTTTTAGTGAGGTATTTCTGCAGCCTTTCCAGCTGTTGCAGACGTCTTGTGAGGTACATACCAAATTGAGCGTTGTACTCTATAATGGGTCTAATGACGGATGAGTACAGTGGGACAATGACCTCTTTTTTTCTGGAAGAAAAGCCCTCAGTGATGAGGTGTGCCACATAGAAGGATTTCCTAACTGATGTGGTTATCAAAGGTGAGACCACTGTCCACCTGTGTCCTAAGTCTCTCATCATACTTTCAGTGTTTAGTGCACTGCCACCTATGTGGTAATTAATGGGTACATGTTTTTTTCCAAAGGGGATAACTATACATTTCTTGGCATTAAGCTTGAACCCATGGCTCTGGCACCAAGCATCTGTTTCTGTAAAGCCCTTTTGCAGAATATCAACATAATTTGGGGATTCAATAATTGCTCTCAGTTTGCAGTCATCTGCGAGTCCCTTAGTGTTGGCCTGTACTTCAGAGAAGTAGATGCCAAACAAGAGTGATCCCAGGACTGAACCCTGAGGTACTCCACTTGTCTGGAGCTGAATTTGGAGTCGGCTACTTTTACAGTCTGGGTTCTGTCAATAAGCCAGTTGGCAAACCCATCGAGTGATGTAGGGATTTATGCTCAGCTTAGTAAGTGCATCTATGATTCCAGAGTGGGGGATGGTGTCGTAGGCCTTAGCAAGGTTCAGATAGGCTGTGTAGACCACCTTACCCTCGTTCACAGCTCTGGAGACTTGATTCGAAGAAGTCAATCAGGTTCAGGAGACTAGATCGGCCTTTCACTAACCCAAACTGGGTGGGGTCCAGTGTTTGAAGGTTGCCAATGTCTTTGATTACAAGTTCCACGATAATGCATTCCATGCCCTTGCAGATCAGGCTCATGAGATTGACGGGACAGTAGTTCCTGGGATCCAAGATGGATCCCCCCTTGTGGAGTGGGATAACTGTAGCTGTGTGCCAGTCAGTGGGCACGAAGCCTGAGGTGAGGCTATGATTAAACATGACAGTGAGCTGAGGTGCCAGTTCATTTTGTAGCTCATATAGTACACAGCCTGGGATGTCATCTGGTCCCATGGGATGCTGAATTCCTAGATTTGGAGAGTGCAGTTTCTACCTGTGTGGCCATGATTACTAGAATGTGGCAATCATTTGGTATTGAGATGGACCCTTTAGGGGGCGAGAGGGGGGTGAAGTTGGCATTAAATCAATGTGCCAGGAAATTGGCAATATTCTTGGGATCAGTATATTTAATGCCATTTTGTTGTAGCTCAGAGCAATCTGAGCATTGCCATTTAGATTCTTGACATAACTATAGAATGCCTTGTGGTTGTCTTTGGAATCTTTGGCAATTTTATTTTTGTAACTAGCTTTTGAGGATTTTATGTGGGATTGCAGCTTATTACCGAGGCTGGTAAGGGAGTTTTTTGCATCCTGGGATTTTCCTCTTCTGAAACAGTTTCTTCCTTCTATTATATAGTTTATGGCAAGGGACCACCAGACTGGCTTCCTTTTTTTTTTTGGAGGAGAGCATCTTGGTTCTATTTGGGATGGCACGATTCATGCATGAGTGGATGTGCTTGTACAGTGCCTTAGTGTAGGATTCAGCAGTCGAACTTTCAGATCCCATTTGCATGTGTCATTAAGCTTGTCACTTCTGACTTGAGTAGCATGAAGTTGGCTTTGGAGAAGTTTTTTACGGAGGTTTCCTTACTGGGGGGCTGGGAGTGGGATTTGGATGTCATGGGTGATTTGCTTATGGTCAGACCTGATCAAATGAGGGGGTAACCACTGGTGTGGAGCATGCATCTCCCATGTTGGTAATGACCAGGTGTAGGATATTGGAGCCCCTGGTGGGACAATGGATTAGTTGATCCAGGGTACTGGAATTTATGAATTCCAAGAACCGTTGGGGAAAAGGTGTTGGTACCCGAGTAGTTTTCTCAGTTAATGGCAGTGTAGTTGAAATCACACAGTATTAGGATGTTTGGTTGCATCTTAATATTTTCTGGTATGTTTAGAAAGGTGTAGTGAGAATTTTGGGGCATGGTGTGGGATCTGCACCAAACTACAATTTGGATTGCAGTCTTACCTAGTGTTAGTTGCAGCTGGAGAATTTCAGATGCACTGTGTTGGGCAACTAGCCTGGAGGTGTGAATATCCTTGGTGAATATGGACACTCCTCCACCTTTAGTGTTTTGGTCTTGGTTTGGTGGCCGAAAAGTGTGGTAAGAGTTATAGCCTAGTATTGCAGGGGTGTTCTCTGGAGCCTTGAACCAGGTCTCAGTTACTGCACAGATATCAATGTTCTCCATTTTTAGGAGTGCCTCAAGAGAGTGCATTTTGAGGTTTAAACTTAGCATTGAGTAGCATTACCTTCAGATTTTGCATGCTTGTATCTGTTACAGTGTTGTTTTTTTCCTTTGAACCTTGCCTAAAAAGGTACTATAGGGGTGGCAAAAGCTTTAACCAGTAAACTGAATCCCAGGGGTGACAGGTGCAGACCATCTCTGGCAAAGCATTGTGGTTTGTTGAGCATGTCTTCCCAGGCAGACAGATACTGGATACCCTTTTAATGGACACCAGAAGCTTAGCCAATTGTTGAAGTCCTTATACTGTGGGTTATCATTCTGGGTGAAGACAGGGTGATGCTCAGGGGTAGGGTCATACCTGCCTGGGCCACATGATCCGAGAGCTCTTCCATGTCTCTTTTTATGTAGTCCAGCGAGGTGCATCTCAAGTCATTCACTCCAACATGGACAATGACAGAGTCGTATTTGTACTTGTGGAGTGACTTGAGTGCATGCGTTATGTGGTAGATCCTGGCACCCAACAGGCAGCTGACTTTCTCCTTGTTCAGCCTGGTGAGTGGGACATCAGTGTGCCTGACTATAGAGTCACCAATGACTAAAGTGTTGTGTACATTGTCTTGCCTTAGGGGCTGCTGTTTGGTGACACACTGGTGTTGTTAGCTATGTGTCACTTTGGTTGGGACTGATGTTTGTTTGTGTTTTAGCTTTGAAGGTCCTTTTTGCTTGGGGCAGGTTAATGTTAAGGGCCTCCGCATATGTGGGTTTAGTGTTGCTTTGTGTGGGTGTTGATGGTGTGGGTTTTGAAGGGCTATGTGTTGCTTGAGGTGCAGTGCAGGTGTTAACCTTCTCCTCTTGATTGTCTAGCACAATATTGGCTGTAGAGAGCTTTGCTTCCAGTTTGGCTATGTAAGTGCATCTCTCACAGGTTGTAGTGTTGGGTGGTAGGAGAAGAGGGTTGTCTGTGTACATGAGGCAGTTGCCACATTGCTCCAGTAAGCCCAGATTCACCAGATGGACAGGAGAAATCAGCAGAAGCTGACCCTTGGACATGCCTGTTTAGGTGCTTTTTTGTCAAGTACAAGAGGTGTTTCCCCTTACCTTTGCAAGGTACTTTGCAATTATAGGCTGTTTAGTGCCTACGATTAATTTCACCTTATTGACAAGGAGAGTTGAGTGCTTGTATCAGTTTCAGGCTTCCTAGTGCTTTCCAGCAGGTTCTAGAGCAAGTGCTAGTCACATGGGTTCAGATTTTAGTGCTACTACTATAGAAATCAGCTAGTTCTAAGGGAAAATTGGAAGAGCAGACTCTCTGGCACCTGGAATAGTTTAACCATAGATCCACAGTGCTGCACGATGCAAAAAATGTGCAAATGCATGCATTTTTAAGCCAGCAAGTTGAAAGGGATAGAAATCAGCCCAAAAAGGCTAATAAAATTACAATTTCAGAGCTGGAAACCACTCCTCTAGTGTTAGATAGGCAGTACAATGTTCACCACTCCCACTGGTAAGCAGTAGGACTTCCCTCTACCACAGCAAGGTCTGGATAGCTCTGAACACAGAAAATAAAGTCCTGAGACAAGCAAAGCCTGGGATCTGGACTACACTGGCTAGGAAAGGTGAGAAACAAGCAAACAAGATAGTATTTTTTTTTGGTTAAAACAGGCTAAACAATGCAATAATACAGTAAATTAACACAGAAAAGGCTAACGCACTTGAGTGTGTAACCCTAAGCATTAAATGCAATTAAAACTCTACAAAATTAGCAATTTAAAACTTTTTAAAGAAGCAAGGCAAGTGCACAACTGAAAAACAATTTAAGAGGCAGTAATACAGTAGAATAAAGTAGCTAGTCTACATATACAGAGAAGTCTATATATACAGAAAAGCAGTTAGAACACACAAACAATTCAGATGCAGTGTAGTCTAGAGCACTTGAGTTGTAACAATATTAAGGCGAACACAGTTTTAATAAATGCACTAAAATATACTCTATTTCCAAAATGTTTGAGAAGCACAGTCAGAATACAAGGAGATTCAGGCATTTTTTTTTTCAATATAATCTATTGCAACTGAAAATAAATGTTACAATCTACACAGTTTAATCAATGTGTGTGTTGTTTATGCTAACACATCATACAGAACTATAAAATGGTTTCCTATTAAGCTCAATATCTTTATATAAATTTTCTTCAAATATTTCTCGATCTTGTCTCATACTAGGTTTACCTTGTCTATTCAGCTTGCTTATTCATTTCAGTTTTCAATGTTATTATTCAACCTCTTTTCCATTTCTTATATTTTTGTCTCAGCTTAATCAAGTATTTTGCTTTTTCAAATATTGATTTCTTATTTAAACTTCGCATTTATTAACAGTGTTGCTTTGGAATAATACTTCTTATACATCATATTGAAAAATCAATACATGAAACCTTACTTCTTAATAGTAATAGGACATTACTTGAACCATATAGTCAAATACATACAAACATGTTTATATGGATTTTAAGAATATACATTCAAAATGAAAGGTCAAAACTTTTTCTCACACACATTATAAACCAAATATTGTTGCTGTTTAAAAAGCTTATGTTTTCTAATAAGTTAAGAAGTGATAAATTGTGTGTCCTATTGCTTCCACAAATGAATGTTTGATATCTTTTGATACTCAGAAAATGTTAGAATTTAAGAAGGGTTGCCTATTTTATTGGAATCAATTCCTCTCAGCTAATAAAATAAGTTCTGCAGACTATTTGATCAGCAGATATAGTCTGCAAAGTTGCAATTGGCTGGACATCCAAACTTGTAAGGATTTTATACATACTAAGCTCATACTCTCAGAGGCATACAATAAGAGCAACTTAAAAGACTTGGATTTTATTTCAACAATTATAAATAGCTCACCCAAGAGCACTTCATACATATATGTTAGCTATAAAATTATGAGAAATGATTTTGGCAAAACAGATGTTTCTTTTTGGAATTATTCAACTGAAGTTACTATACAAGCATTCTCAGAAAATCACCACCTTTGTTTATAGTCTGTGAAGGAATCCACATCTCCCCTGTTCTGGTGTGTATACACATGGGAAGTTTTACATATAGGTTTTTTTCACCAGACAGAATATCAATGATGTACAAGAATGATTAAATGAAATGCTGCAGATGTGGACACCCTGATGCTAACTGGATACTTATGGTTAATTGCAAAATAATTTCCCCATTTTGGTCAGACTTTAAATCTTTGTAAAGCTCTACGGAATGGCAACCGTATAATTTCTGACTCCCTTATCATTTTCAGTATTACTGAAGTCATTTCAAAAACCATTTTTGCCATGGTCTAGCCTATTTAGCAATAGCAAGGAAAATTGTTACTAAAAACTGGAAATCCTAATCTACTCCTGTCTTTAAAGCCAAGCTTATTTATCTTGTGAATGCATTTCTAAGAATGAAATTGCTACTATAAAAGCAAGAGCTAATAACACAACTCCTTTAATTGCTTGGACAAAATTGTCTAATCTGTTAGAGAAATATTAAGTGTTCTCCTATGTATATTGCTTTTTTAGCTACGAACATTGTATATAGTTTACTTGTTTTTCCTTGCTACTATACTATTAAGTTGTGTTATAAAACAAATCAAAAATTTGGAAATTTGGAAAAAAAATACCCTTCTGACCTAGTGTACCTAGATCTTGAAGTTAAACATTTTTTTCTGCATTCGAATGATTTCTTTCAAAACTTGCCACAATCCTACCATTCCCCAATGAACACACTACTCTAATTAGTTTTAAATAGTGACTGTTTTGCTTCCATATTATCTATTACTAATCTTCTATGCATCGGTTTAGATTTCAGTTTGGCAGAATTATCTATCATCAATTTAACCTTTATAACCCCATGATCACTACACATCAATGGTGGTCAAACTTGGCATGAAGTAATATTATCTTAGTCTAGCATGTTCTGAAACAGTTGTTGATCCTGAACATATGTTGTAAATTATTTCCTTACTAATATGGTTGAATCGTAATTATTCCACCTCCTCATGATTTTTTGTTAGGATGTCTGTTACATTTATATCCTGACAGAACTGGTTTCCAGTTATTGTTCTTTAACAATATTTCACAAAGAACATCAATCTTGTGGGAATGTAGCAAATTACTAGTATTCCTCTCATTAGCACAATTAGATGCATCTCTATAGTATCTATGAACTGTTACATTTCTAATCTGGCAAAACTCATGTCTTGTGTTGGTCAAATTTTGGAATATATCCAATTCAAAAATTGTTTTCCCTTGCCTTGACAAGTATATACCAACCTGTCTAAACACGTGCCCAAAACTAGGCTTGGAGAATCTACACATTTACTTTTTTTTCATGGGCCATTTTTTCTTGTAATTATTTATTTTTATATTTTCATTCACGGTGACCCAACTCTTTTTTCTATATGTGATTTGTGAAAAAGATATATTTTTTAACACTTCTACATAGCTATGCTATCTATAAGGGCTGCAAGTTCCCTAACAGTCTCCTTGCAGGTGAGATTTGTACCAACATTAATAAAAACATTTTCATCCTTCTTCACATTAAGGCATTCCAAGGCTTTTCTCACATCCTATATTTTTACTCCCAGCAAGCGTAACACTATTCAGTGTTCATTATCTTCTCTGCAGATATGTTCGCTCCAATTACAAGTATATAACTTCTGACCAGCTCTGAAGAATATTTTTCTTCTAATTCAGTAATGTCTGGTCAATCACTTGCTACAAAGGAGAGATAATCCCATGAATCGTATTAATCTCACCGTTTTCATTGCTCATTACATATGCAAGCATACTATTCTCCCACAGCTTGAGCCATGTTGTCAACTTCAGTCCTTCTCTTCTTTTATTACAATGTTCTTCTATCCTTCCAAGTTCACTGTTGATTTATTTCTTTTCACCTGCCCCATGCTTTTTTACCTTTTCTGTTGGAAAATACCTTTTTCCTGTACATTGAATGTTTTCTGGTTGAACGATGTTATCATTCCCTGTAATGTCTCCTTTTTAGCATATATTCTCTTTGCATTATAAACATGAATACATTTCTCTTCCTTATTCGTTGTACATTTCTTGCATTCTTCACTTTCTTCTACATACTCTGAATCCTCAGACTGCTGAATACTTATAACCTGGATTCCAAAGTTGTCATTGATAGCATCTTTTATATGGGTTAAGTGTTCCTTACTGCCAAGACGCTTCCTTTCTTAAATGTGTTCTGTTTTCACTTTGTCCAATATTTATCTCACCAGCCGCTCAATATATGTAACATTTTTCCAAGTTATGCTAGTCTCACAAGTGCAATCAGTATGTCTAGATTTACTATTAGTAAGCAAACCATTAAACTTCTGACATCAGGAAAACAGGTCAACAGTGTTATCCGGTGTTAGCTTTAAACATGCATAGATACCCCTACTTTAACAAATCATTAGTGGCATACACATTTAAGGAATCCATTTTCAACAAAGAATTTTAAAAGAATACTCAATCTGTTATCACAGAAATCAAATACATTTTAAGTCAAATTCTAAGTGAAAATAGCACAAAATATGCAACTAAATAAAGTACACAAAAGTCACTCTGACCTAAAGTATCATTTGTGCTAGTCACACAAATGCTAGAAGTGCTCCAAAAGCTCCAAAGTGGTCAGTGTGGAGTATTGTTTGGAGCCTAGAGAGACAGAGTCCAGCCCCAGGTCTGGAATGTGCTTCCTGTGTGCTGTTCAGGGAAATGGTGCTTGGTGCAGATAGCTGCATATGAAAATAGTGTGTATCCATTATTATTCCTAGTGGCCGCCTCTCACTGGGGTCAGTGGTGAGGATTGAGATTCCTTGATTACTCGCTTGCAGTAGGGACCATTGCACAGGTAATTTGATATTTTAACTAAATATGTAATCTGAGGTCAAAAGTCAACAGAAAAAAAAAACTATGGTTTGAGGCCCCAAACTTTGAAGTTGTGTCCTATACAAATTATTCTCCTTTGTGCCCCTCCATTTCATCCAGAGTTTGCATCACTTTTAACCTGCACTTGACCACAGAGTTCAACAGTTCATTCATACAGTGTATGCATTGTTTGAATAATGTTAGCAATGACTGAAGCAGAGACTCTGTACTCATCCCTCATTAGACCCATTATAGAATACGAAGCCCCATTTGGTATGTACCTCTCAAGAGATCTGCAACAATTGGAAAGGCCGCAGAAATACCTCACAAAGAATCACAGGCCTAAAGCAGATGCGCAATGTTGACCGCCTTAGAAAAACTCCAGCTATACTCTGTCGCATATCGTCTACTCCAAAGCAATCTCTGCTTAACATAAAAGGCCATGTCAAACCCAGAGCTGTTGAACATGCTACACTTAAAGAAATCCCAATCCCTCAGAGCCACATGCTCCAGGGATCTAAACCTTGTCATCAAAATAAACAAAACATGCTGGAGGGATAGGTTCCTGACCCAGACACTCCCCAGACTTGAAAATAGACTGCCCATACATGTCAAACAGAGCACCTCTTTGGCCCTCTTCAAAAGGAACCTTGATGATTGGATGGGAGAAAGGAAATTCACCCCGGGGATCACGTCAGTCACCCTGCTAGACAGGGGCCCAGGGAAGTAAATAGTGTGGGAAGAAATAGCCAGGGAATTTTTATGGCTAGGCATGTATAGGCCCTAGGGCTGATAGCCTAGTACCAACCTATGAACCTATAAGAATTCCTTTATATTGTAGTCATACCTTTTCATAACAGTAAAGATCAATAAGTCACAAACCAACACAGGATTGTTTCAGATTAACTCTGGATTGTCTTCTCTACTAGACCACCTTGGGATAACTAGACTTTGCCTGTCTAAAATCTCTCTCTTTCTAACAAGAAAAAATAAGATACTTGGAGGAATTAACTCAAGCAGAAACAGTAAAGTACTTGAAACAAATGCAAGAGAAATATGGGGTGGAAAAAAAGGAACAATTTTGATTTCTTCAGATTGATGGAGGAGTTAAGAGGATATCAAAGCGTCTGTACATTAACATGGGAATTGTCGGCAGCAGAGGGACTAATTTGAAAGACAAGATGGAAAGAGGCCTCAATAAGCAAAATATATAGGGCAATAGTAAGAGATATAAACAAGGCAGACCAGCAAGTGAGGAGAAAATGGTCCTCAATAATAATCCTCCCTGCAGAGGAGGAGGAGGAGACTGGAGAGATATCTGTATTATGCTAAGATATGCTACCAAAGTGAGACGGTTCAAAATGTTAGCATGGAAATGCCTCCAGAAATATTTTTTAACCTCAGTCTTAGTAAAAACTGTTCCCACAAGTATTTCGCACCTGTTGGAGATGCAAGGACACATAGGAACATGGGCTCATTTTTTTAAGAGAAACTTAAATAACTTGACAACATAAGCAAGGGAAGGCTTTAATGAGAGAGAGATGCATCTTGGATGAGTAGGGAGTTATGTACAGCAACATACACAGGCACTTTTAGCTATGTCAAAGGTAGTCACAAGGCAATGAAAGACTAGGGAGGCACCAAATATTCAGGAAGGGATTCTTATAATGAATTAAATAAGGGAAATGGAGGGCAGGGGATTTAAGTGCAGGGAGGGGTAAGCTAAACAAAAGCAAATGGAATTTGTGGAATAAAGCACAAAATTCAGGTGAGTTGGAATTGAGGGTTTGGTAGAACATCAGATAGCTTGTTGTCAATACTAATCAATGTGAATATAAGCTTAGGATGATTACATTTTGATGTTTTTTCTCTCTTTTGTTGGTGGTTTTATTATAACAGAACCATCGTGAGGGGCTACTTTATAATTTAGGAACAGAAGGGGCATGAACAGTTCCAAAGAGGACAGAGGATTGAAGGATGGGGTGATAATTACATTGGCAGTGCTCAGGACATGCATGCTGTTCAAAGAAAGGGTAAATTGACTGTATAGATCATATCAGTGGACAGAATTATTCGTGTACACATGTTCTGATTCTCAAATGGAAAAAAAATGTTTCCATTGGGGGAGGGGGTTCAGGCCATCAACGGTAGATCTAGTACAGATTATGAAAGGATGAAAGACAAAGAAGTGGGAAGAATAAAGCAAAGTGGGGTGAGAGCAACTAAAGTGGAACTTATGGGATCAATGTATGCTAGTCACATTTGGATAACAAGTATGCCTTGGCATGTAGTGGGATAAACACATTGTTAAAACAGGACAGATATGTACAAAATTCAATTAATTTGACTGTTAAAAATGTATATCTTGACAGTTTACTATGAAATTACTGTAAAAGGGTTTGACTATTTTCTTGTTCTTTGCTTATGTTTCAAAATATTAGATTTAATGAAGTGGTAGGAAAATGGGATCATACAAAGTTACTAGGCTATTGGCCCTGTGGCCCTTACAAGCCTAGCCAAGAATTTAGCCCATGTTACAACAAATCAGCACCATATGCCACTGTTCAGCAGGGACAGAGGTGGAATCCCAGGGGTGTATTTTCTGCTCCCCATCCAGTTATCCAGGTTGCACTTAAAAAGGTTTAATGAGGTACTCTGCTTTACATGGAGGAGTTGTCTATTCCACAAAAGGGGGAGTCTCTGGGACACGATCTGTCCAGGCCACAAGTCCTAGTGATGTCACACACCAGGGGTAGGTCTCGCATGCAGGTTGGATATGCAGCAGTCCCATCAGGGCAGGGTCTGAGATTGTTTTGTATGCCAGACAGAGGTCACCTCTGAGGAGTCTGTAGGAGACTGAGTAGAGGGACAGGGCATTTAGCCTGTGTAGGGCAGATGTTTGAGGCCCTGGATTCTCCAGGTGAGGAATCTCTGTGGTCTCTCTAGCTGCTGCACGTGGTTTGTAAGGTACATGCTGAAAAGGGCATTGTATTCAATAATCGGTCTTATAAGGGAAGAATACAGGGTTGTTATGATACCTTTACTAATGAGATGGGCCATGTAGAAAGCTTTCCATACAATGGAGGCAATATGGTGGTCAAAAGTCAGTTTGCTATCAACTTGGGTTCCCAAGTCCCTCAACTGATTGTGTGCTTAGTGCCTCATCAATCTGATGATTTGTGGGAACGTCATTCTCTGCAAAAGGGATGATGATGCATTTTTTGGTATTCAGTTTGACGCCATGTTTCTGGCACCAGTCATTTGCTTGGGTGAGACCCTCCTGGAGGATGTCAACATCACTAGGGGAATTGATGACAGCACCCAGCTTGCAGTCATCTGCAAACTTGGTCAGCCATAGCCCACTAGATTTGGCCTGCACCTATGAGAAGTATATCCCAAACAGCAGAGGCCCCAAGACCAAACCATGGGGCACACCACTTGTTATGGGTCTACTACTTGAGGTGGCTTCCCCTAGTTTGACTAGATGGGTTTCTATCAGTGAGCCAATTTGCTACCCATCTGGTAACATATGGATTGATGCCTAGTTGACAGAGTTTATCTATTATACCTGAGTGGGGAATAGTATCGAAGGCCTTGGCCAGTTCAAGGTAGGTGGTGTGTCCTTGTCTATGGCCTCGATGACTGTCTCAAAGAAGTTGACCAAATTTAACAGGCATGACCTCCCCTTGACAAAAACTGTATGGGATCAAGTGTCTGGAGGTTGCCAATGTCCTTGCTAATGAGGTTCATGATAATCCACTCCATGGCCTTGCAGATCAGGCTAGTTAGGCTGATGGGTCTATAATTTCCTGGATTGGTGGACGCCCCACCTTTGTGCAAAGGGATGACAGTAGATGTCCTCCACTCAGCTGGGATGAAGCCAGTACTCGGGCATTGGTTGAATAGGGTGCCTAATGGTGCTGCAAGTTCCTGCCTGAGTTCATGCAGGATGCAGTCTGGGATGTTATTGGGTCCCATGGAGGCTGTACTTTTTGCTTTTGAGAGGGCAGTGATGACTTGCTCCCTAGAGATAAGGAAGGGGGAAGGTACTGGGGATGTCCTGTTTTACTAATGGGGGGGACAGAAGAGTGAAGTTTTCACTGAGCCTGTCTGCCAGCAGGTTGGCTATATCTACAGGGTTTTGTGTATGTGGTGTCCTTGACCACCAGTTCTGAGCAGATCTGGTTGCTGCTCTTGAAATTGCAGCCATATGTGAAGAAAGCCTTCTAGGTTTCATAGGTGTGTACTAGACTAATGGCCCTGGAGCCTTTTACAAACCTAGCCCATAGGATTATCCTGGCATTGTGCCACCCAACCTTAGTTCCCAGTGCCTCTGTCAAGAAGAGCCACTGGAGTGATCCCCGCAGTGAATTTTCTATTTCCCATCCACTCAAGATTTCTCTTGAAGAGGGCCAGTGAAGTGCACTGTTTGACATGTATGGGAAGTCTATTCCATAGCATGGGCAGTCCCTGAGTTATGAACCTGTCCCTCCAGCACGTTCTGTTGATTGTAGTAATGAGGTTGAGGTCTCTGGAGCATGTGGTGTGGAGGGATTGAGATTGTGGCCTAATGGTTCAGGTGTTTGTCTTACCAACACAAGGTGCAGTGTTTGAGTCTCACATGGGATAATTGGCTAGACTTAAATGGCTCGCAAGGGTAGTTAGCCTAGTACTAATCTATGAACCTATTTTGATGTAGCATTTATAACAGAGCTGGATCAGACATGGCTTTGTAAGTCAAGAAGATATTGCCTCTAAGTAGGCAATATGAGAGAGAGAATAGTTGGAGTTGTTTGAGTCTGTCCATATAGGACAAGTGGCCTAGAATCCTCTTTGTGAGATACTTTTGTAGCCTCTCCAGTTGTTGCAGGTGTCTAGTGAGGTACATGCCAAATGGGGCATTGTACTCTATGACTGGCCTAATGAGGGGAGAGTAGAGGGAGACAATGACCTCTTTCTTCCTGGATGCAAAACCCTTAGTAATGAGATGTGCCACCTTCTGACCACAGTGGCAATGTGGTGGTCGAAAGAGCGGTTGCTGTCAAACTGTGTTCCCAGATCTCTTGTAATGCCTTCTGTGTTCAGTGGACTACCATCGATGTGACAGTTCATGGGAACCCGTTTTTTTCCCCAAAGGGAATGATGACATTTTTTGGCATTGAGCTTAAGCTATGGTTCTGACACCAGTTGGTCTCAGTGAGGCCTTTCTGTAGGATGTCAACATCACTTGGGGAGTTAATAGCTCCCAGCTTGCAATCGTATAAGTTCTTTGGTAGATGTAGCCAGTTTGGACTCTAAGTTTGCTTTGGAGGATTTCACTAGTGCTCTAATTTGCTTGTTCAGGCGAAGAAGAGATTGCTTCCAATTAGGCACCTGATCCTTCTTGGTGATGGACAGCAACTTTTTCCTTTTATTATAGAGTTTATTTATTGTAGATGTCCACTAGACAGGTTTACTCTTCCTTGAGGAGGAGGAGGATTTCATCCTGTCTGGTATTCCTGATTCCATGCAGCTATATAAATGCTCATAGTACCTTGGTGTAAGTTTGGACATATGTGCCAGTTTCTGTGGAGGGGAAGGGGGCTGTGAAGCTATTTATACCTTCACTCAGGAGGTTGTAATCAGCTTTGAAGATGTTTTTTTGTTTGACCCTAGCTGGGGGGGGGGGGGTCATGGGATATGGTGACTTCAAAAGTGACTGCTTTGTGGTTGGATCTTACCAGGGATGATGACACTGTAGGGATGCTGCAGTGGTTACTCATGTTGGTTAATACAAATTCTAAGATATTTTCACCTCTTGTGGGGGTATCAAACAACTGGCCCAAGGTATTTGCATTGATGAAATCAAGGAATCTCTGGGCATTTGTGTTTTGGCATGAGTATTTCTTCCAATCTATGGTTGGATAGTTAAAGTCACCCAGGAGCAGGGTAAAGGATTGAATCTTGAGAGATTCAAAGAGGCCCAGATTTAGGTTGAGTGGGCATCTTGAGTCAGAGATGGTGGCCTGTAGCTAGCTATGATTTGAATAGGGGTCTTGTAAATTAACTGCACCTGGAGTATTTCCTGCGCATCACACTGTTTGAGCAGCCTAGAGGTGTGCATGCCTTTTATATATATATTGCAACTCCACCTCCTTTTGTTTTGTTGCCCATGGCTTGGGGTCTGAATGAATGATGGGATGAGTAATGTGGTATGGCTGGGGTGCTCTCCGCAGCCTTGAACTAGGTTTCTGTGACAGCACAAATGTCAGCTTCTTCCAGGGTTAAGAATGTTTGCAATGAGTACAGTTTCATGTTTAGACTCCTAGCATTTAGCAGCATAACCTTTAATTTATGTTTTGATGACATTTTCATGTTGGTAGTTTTGACCTCATGGCATTGCCTAAAAAAGACACTATGGGGGAGGCAAGAGCTTTTGCCAGGAGCCTGAAGCCCAAGGGAGACAGATGCAGGCCATCTCTAGCAAAGTATCATGGCTTGTCAATCATGTCATCCCAAGATGTCAGGTACTGGATTCCCTTTGAATGATACCAGAAACTAAGCCAGTTGTTAAAGATGATAATTTTCTGTTTGTATTGAGGCATCATTCTGGGTTCATGGCATGCTGCTTAAGGTAGGGACATACCTGCCTGGGGGGACACACTCCGCGAGCTTGATCATGTCCCTCTTCTTCATATAGTCTAGGGAGGTAGATCTCAAATTTATTCACTCCAACATGAACTATGACAGAGTTATAACAGTACCTGTTGAGAGACATGAGTGCATTGGTGATGTGGCGGATCCTGGCACCAAACTAACCATGACTTTCTTCTTATCCGGCCTGGTGAGGAGCACATGTGTCTCTCTCATAATGGAGTCCTCTATGACTAATATGTTGGGTTTATGTTTTGGCCTTAGTGGCTGTGAGAGACAGGTCTGTGGACTGTGTGTGGTGTGGTAGGCAGTGGAGTTTGTGTGCATTTATGCCTCAGAGGTCTCTCTTGTTTGGGTATGCTTTTGTTGAGGGCCACCCCATATGTGGGAGTGTGTTGTGTAGGTGTGAGTGGTGTTTCAGGTGTGGTGTTCATGTTGTGAAGCTTCTCAGTGCCAGATATACTGGTTTGTGGGGGAGAAAGCAATGACACTAGGTGCTTGATGTATTTGCATCTCTCACAAGTTGTGTCTCTAGGTGGTAGTAGTAGATGGTTGTCCATGTACATGAGGCAGTTGCTACACTGTCTCAAGATGACCATATTGACCAGACTCGCAGGAGAAAATGTAGGAAATTGTCTGTCTGTATTTGTCAGAAACTGAAAGAGCTAAGAGGGTAAAAGGGAGGGAGGTTTACGTGCAGTACTGCTAAATAACGCAAGTGCTACTAAGGGAAAACTTGTAGCTGGAATACCTCAAGAAGGGTTAAAAACCATGTAGCTGAAGCTCTGGATGCCACAGACCTGTATCTAGACTATGCTATTTAATTTTAAGGTTAAGAACTCAGTATGAAAAAACTCACAATGAATCACAGATGAATCACTTATAGTCAAAAGAACAGAACTCGCAGTGTGAGAAAATACAGTTAAACAGTAATGAATTGTAGTAGATAGCAATGAAATGTAGTTCATCAGTATATTGCTTTGAAACAGTAGCTCACAAGTCACAACAATAACAGACAGCACAAATAAAGCAGCAATTCAGTAGAATGCTGTCATCAATTTAGTGAGTCTACCAACAAGCAGTAATAAATACGGCAAAGGAAATGCACCGTAAAATGAGAGGGAAAAATAAATCTTTAGCCAAAGACAGCTGGAGACCCCTTTTGGTTCACCATAGGCTTACACTATACATGATGGCCTGTTTACCCTGTCTGGTACATCGGGAATAAGCTCAAATGAGGCTGTAAATTAATTTTGTTTTATAATAAACTTCCAAATGTTCCTTAACCATTAATCTGATAAATTTGTAAACCTGTCTCAACTCTTTTCAACTTAATAGCATCAATCAGAACCATTAATAGTTAATATGCAGTCTCTTGAGCACATTTGTTTTTATGTCATTGCATAATGATACGTAATGTTGTTTTAAAGCATATATTCTACAATATACAAGAAACTATGTCCTCCATGCTTCACATTATATTTGCATGTTAACATAAATGTAGATAGGTCAATAATATTGCAGTTTTAATTGCATTTAACATTCTACCTCCCTCTTTACTCTCTGTCCTAGTTCCATGCCTTCTTGCATATCTCATGGAATGGCTTCTCTACTATAGTTCATAAAATGGGTCTCCAGCCATCTCTGTGAAAAGTACTTGATCCAGAGAACAGTTGGTACCTACAATCGCCTGCTTGTAACCCCATCTTCCCAGTCACTTCCTTTTGCTCATGATGACCACTTCACATTCTCCTGACACCATCTTGTGAAGCAATATGCCTCTTCTGGTCTGAAGTGACATGAGCTCTAGTGCCTCTAGTCATAATCTCTTGCCCTCCACCCCACATATCTTTTTGTCAGCCTTCCTCTGTATTCCTTCCAGCAGCCAGATGTCTCAGACTCTAGAACTGCCCTGACCAGGGTCCTACAGAGCAGAATCATTACCCCCGTTTCTGAAATCAGGCACCCCTGAGAACACAGCATGGCTTTCAGTTTACTGCTGCCATTGTCATTTCCTTCTGCTTTTGAAGGGCCAATTGTCATGGCATCAACTACTTGATTAGACTCCTTACATCCTCTACCGTTGAATATACCATCATGCTACAAGTAGAGCAGTTACTCCAGTTATATTGTCCCTTGGATATATAAGAGACAATCACAGCCAGCTCCACAATAGATCTCTGCAGTATTACATTAGTCACTTTTTTTTTTTTTTTAATCTCTCTCTCATCACAACCGTGTGTTGCAACACTCTACTAATGTAGCTATCCAGCTTCTCAGACTTCATCCTACTCCAAACACTGCTAGTCAATCACCTGTGTAAGACCAAGTAAAAGGACTTTATGAAGTTCAGGTAATTATCTACTGGAACCCTCATATCAAGCTCAACTGTAACCCAGTTGTAAAACCAAATGAGCTTTTTTTTTTAATGCAAGTCTGCAGGATCAATCCAACAACTCCCCTTCCTTCTCACAACTGGTCCATCTAAGGCTCCATCAATGCAAAAGGCCTGTAGTCATTTTTTTCAGTTACAGGACAGAGTAAGGGAGCAGGCCAGCTTACTGATACTGCAAACTGTCATGTCTCCCACTCATTCAGCAGCTTACATGCTCCATGACTGCTGCTCTGAAGATGTGCATGCATGCTACCACCCATGCCAAACTTCCAAGCTAGGTGGCTCACTGCTGTGTAGTGGGGCTCTGAAGATGTGCATGCATGCTACCACCCATGCCAAACTTCCAAGCTAGGTGGCTCACTGCTGTGTAGTGGGGCTCTGAAGATGTGCATGCATGCTACCACCCATGCCAAACTTTCAAGCTAGGTGGCTCACTGCTGTGTAGTGGGGCTCTGAAGATGTGCATGCATGCTACCACCCATGCCAAACTTCCAAGCTAGGTGGCTCACTGCTGTGTAGTGGGGCTCTGAAGATGTGCATGCATGCTACAACCCATGCCAAACTTTCAAGCTAGGTGGCTCACTGCTGTGTAGTGGGGCTCTGAAGATGTGTATGCATGCTACCACCCATGCCAAACTTCCAAGCTAGGTGGCTCACTGCTGTGTAGTGGGGAAATGCAAGGTTTTTTGATGTGGGTGATACTTTCTCAAACTCCTCCACATGGCACCAATATAACAAGTTCAGTTAATTTCACCATATGATGGGTGAGCTGCCATTGGCATTTCCCATCTTTCCCTGCTGTATCGCTTTACTGCCAGTGCCACTATCTTTACAAAGGTCCTCTGGGGTTTGCTTAGCACTTTGCCCCTCTTACCATAGAGCTGGGATAAAGCTAGATCAGGTGTAGCTTGAAAGATTCTCCTGGCTGTGAACCCATGTTGTTTGCAGTTTTGAAAACTGCTGTTATGTAGAAATGTTACCAGTCTATCAGTAATCCCCTCATGACCTTATTTATTACTGCTGTTAACAAGGATGGAGGTCCTGCTGTCATGTAGAAATTTTACCAGTCTCTCTATCAGTAATCCCCTCATAACCTTATTTATTACTGCTGTTAACAAGGATGTAGGTCCCCAGTACTTTTGCTGCTCCTCTCCTTGTGCAAGGACACATCTAACCTTCCCCTTCCATTCCTCTAGTACTTCTCAACTAGTCAGGGATCAAACAAATGTCTATCAGGGGGTCTGCCAACATACTATCTAGATTCAGACTATGGGAGGGATTCCCCCTCGTCTTTGTACTTTATCCTCCCTAGGGGCAGCAGGTTCCTTCTTGGACTCTCTCCTATTTTGACATCTGGCTCCTATTCTCTCTACACTTCCTTCTTACCAACATGGAGCCAGCTCTGTGCTCTTCTTTGTGACAAATTAATTTAAGAAACCCTTCAGTACCTCTGCATTTTCCCCAGTTTTCCTTGATCTTGCATAACCAGCCCAGGTCAGTGCTTCTCTCCTTTTTAGCAATGAATCCAAAGTATTTTCTTCCTTTCTGATCCCATCTGCCAACTCCCTTTCATATTTTGCCTTTGCTACCCTCATCACTGCCTTTTTGCTACCTTCCTTAATACTGTGCCTCTTTTACCTTCCCACCCCCCTCCCCTTTCCTCCTCATATAGGATCTATATTTTATCCTGTAAGCCATGCCTACAACATGAGGCTTTTCAATTATCTGGTCTCCATTTCAGTTCTTACCTGGTTCACTACTTCATGCTCATTAAAATTTTCACCCTACAGACCCCCAACTCCATTTCTCTTGCTTGACTTTTTTGATTTGGCACTTCTCTTTTAAAATACCCCCCTCCTTTTAATCACATACTACTAGTTTTACTTGCTCTAAACACACAGCATTTGAGGAGGACAGGATTGTTTCTTTTAAATGGCTAACCCTGATTATTACTTGTCAAACCAATAAATGTTAACTCTTATTAATGAACTATAGAACGGATTAAATTAGTAGTCTTTGGTTGGTTCTATTCTTTCAAATCAAAAGGATAATCATCTGTATTTTGAGTACCTTTTGCCCTTATAAAAGTACAACTGCTGAATAAATGGCAAAAGCCTTCATGGCTGTCTGAATTTGAGTAACTGCTGCTACTGTCTTTTGACTCTTCAGGAACAGGCAAATAAAAAAAATACTTCCAGGGTTTCTTCCCGAGTGACATAAGAATGTTGCATCCTCTACATTTTCAGGCTTCTGAACTACTACTTCCATAGTGAGGAGTGAAGTGAAATTCTAGATCAAAAGCATCAGATTTCTGCTAAGTTGCACTCAACTGAAAAAGATTAGTAATGGTGGACCCATATCTACTTAGAATTATACTTCTCTACTTCAGTTTACACAGACTCTTAAAAGCAAATATATATATTTTTTTACTTCTGATTTCTATAGTTCTAGAAGTATCTCTGCTCTAACAACTTACAATGTATACTTGAGTCCTATCAATTTAAGATGGTGAATAATCGAGCATGAATGGTGCAGTCTCTGTTCCCACATGAGATCTTTAGGAAGACTGAACTCTAAAAGCAACGCATCACATAACTGTCTGTAGGTAAGTAAACATTTAAACATGCACCCCTCACATTCTACCAAGGGTCTACTGCACCTAAAGAAGGTTTAGCCAGGAAATGTAATTTCATTATTTGACAACTAAATTTAAGGGATCCATAATTCTTTACATTTTAGAGTTCATAGTTATATTTATGTTACTTTCATTAAACTTGTGTAGTTTATGTGGCCTATTTTAATTTGGCTGCTGTAGGTACTGGGGTGTGAACAGTGGTCTACTAACTGAACATTTAGTGAAAGGGAGCCAGAACTGGAGTGCATCTCCATAGGCCTATAGACAAATGACAGCCAATCTTCAGTGATTATGTGCCTTTTGGTTATGATGATAGAGGATTGCATTTAAGTTTGTGCAGATTACCATCATTAGGGTCAAAATGCAGTCCGAAAGGATTCATAGGAAATTATCTTGACTGTGTATCTTGTGTTGTTTTCTTTTATCTACCTACTACTAGTTTCAAAACAAAACAACTCAGGAGGTGGCACCACGGTATGGGTTGAGAACACTATTGCAAAAATAACAAAACTGTAGAACTGTAAGCTCTTTCACGTTTTGTTGTGGATATTTTTCGTGGAGGTGCTTCACCCTGTGAATTTAGTTGTTTTACGCTACTACTAGTTCCACCTGCAGCACACACGCACAGTTTTGGATAAGATCAGGAATAAATGAAGAAAAGGTATTCGTAAAATGCAATGTGCAGATAGAGCAGCAGCTTAGTAAATACCCAAGAGCCTGCAATTATCTTAAGCATAGCCTCCCATTCCTCTGGCAGTCTGCAGTCCTTATATCGGGTAGGAATAACTCAGAGGCAGCAGAAAACATATATTAAGACATTTACTTGTTGTACCTATACATGGGGTACATGGCTGGTAAACAGGGGAGGGGGTGGATTTATGGTTTCCCAGCCAATTGTACAAATTATATTTGAATAGACTAAGAGAAGTACTTTTGTTTATGTGGAATACAAGACTGTCCCATAGAAGGGGCATTCTCTGATATGCCTATCCCTCCACCATGTATTTATGTTGTAAAACAGATTGAGATCCCTTGAGGAGGTATTCATACTACCAATGGATTTTGCAGGTGTGCAAAAGACATGACAGAATAGGGTCCGTATGCGAAACGGAGGTTACCTGTTAGCAGTCTGTAAGAGGAGAGGGGCAATGTTTTTAGATAGTCTGCATATTTTTATGATTTAGATCCTTGATTTCTTCAGTAAGAAAACATTGTGGTCATTCTAGATGTGACAAGCATTTGGACAAGTGCATGCCAAAAGGAGTGTTGTATTCAATGATTAGTCTGAGAGCAGTGTACAATGGAAGGATTGTGTTTGGTGATGTCAGTACATAAACATAAAACAGTACAAATTATTACATAAATTGCAGACTAAGGAAAATGCAACAACTGATAAAGGATCACTTCTGAGTGTTAGAAATAGGTAGCTGCTTTCTTTAGTTCAGAGTGCATAAAAAATGTAAGCTACGTAAAACATTGGTACAGTATATACATTCATAAGTTATAAATGTTACTTCTTGGCAGCAGGGATGGCTGTTTTCATGTGCAATGCAAGAACTAGATGAAGTACACCTTGTAGTATACTTGAAACAGGGAAAAAATGAACTAAACAATCATACGTCAAGAGATTCATGACCCAGACAAGTTTCTAATACAACTGCATGTCACGTCATGTGCAGAGTCCTTTCTGTTCTGAAATAACTGATCGGTCAGTAGAAAAAAAAAACATAATAAAAGTTTACAAATCCTCTATGCATGAAAACTGATTTCTAGTTACAGCTGACAAATGTACTCTTATGCAGAATCAGGGGAAGGACTGCTACCAACACTGTCACTTTGCTTTACATTAAGGTGACAAGTCCAGGAAGACCGAGGTATGTTTGTATACATACATAAATAAAACAAATGAACACTAGTGAAGGCCACCAATGATCTTTTGAGCCAAAACCTTTTATTTAATATCGAACATGAAAAAACTTGATCAACTGTGTGCTTTGTGTTTTAATTGGTTGTCCTTCATTTGTTTTAATATAAAACTAGGCACAATCAGGAGGGTATGCATGTATTTGAAGTAGTCTTGGCTTTGATGAAAACACAGTGAGAACGTTAATCATTTATGTGTACGCATTTTTATTTTTCGTGTTCAATATTAAAAAGGTTTTAGCTCAATAGATCATTGGTGGCCTTCGCTAGTGCTCATTTGTTTTATTTAAGTGGTTAGTAGCATTTTCAAGCACTATACATCAAGTTTTGTTGGTTTTATATACATACATACCTGTCAAGTGTCCAAATTTGCACAAAATTACCTGATTTTTGCCTCACGCTTCTGCTCTGTTCCTCAAAGGATTTTTTTTTTTGGGGGGGGGGGGGGGGGGCAAATCGCTAAGGATCAAAAATCACTCAGTGGCAGACATTTGTGTTTTATATCCTTCAGAAAATGAAGGATAATGCAAAACCTGCTATTCTAACAACTTTCTAAGTTCATATGAACAAAATGTTAAATCTATCCATTATTTTGGGCTTTGTTCTCCATCATTATTGGCTTTGTTCAGATTTCATAAGAGGGTGAGAATACATATATGCTATATATTTGTCTGTTGCCAATCACCCCCATTCCAGTCAACACACACTTAAAACAAAGAAAATTAGCTGGGAAAACTGTTCAGCTCTTCATCCACTGCTCTTTACAACCCCACCTGCTCTGTGAAGACAGCACCAATGAAATATGACCAATCAATGTCCTTGTGTGGCATAAAAAGCTATACCACACATGGTAATTAAATTAATCAAACATTTTAGCTCATTGCACAGGGACATCCTGTTTTTTTAACCCCTTTGGCAGATTTTAGAGATGAACTTCCTCTGAGCCGAGCTCCTGTAAAGCAATCTTAAATAATTTCAGTATAGTAAAAACCTATGGTTTGAAATGGTTGTCAGTGCTCATAGTAAGTGCTGCAGCACATCTCACCCTGCACCAATGAAAAGATTTGTATTTACCAGCTGATAGCCATCCACATTCCCAAAGCCACTGTGATCCTCACTATCTACAGAGCACAACAGTGGTACAGGCGTTAACAGGAAGGGACGACCATGTACCCTAACACTTTTGTGTAGTGTGCAAGACAGCTTGCACTCATCCTGCATACTTCACAACCAGCTATGAATACTGGCATATATTATGATAGCTTTTAACAGTTTCACATTGGACTGATTAAACTCAGTTTTAACTGGTGTGAGTGCACACGCATGTGCATGTACTGTGTGTGCATACTAGATAGATATTATATATATATGTATATATATATATTTCACACACACTTTAAAGATAGAAAATCAAAAGCAGCGCACATACTTGTATTTTTTTCTTCAGCTTGATGAAGGAATGGATATGATCTAAAGAATTTTTAACAAATATTTTAATAATAAATATTTTTATGCAATTAATTTATAAACATGTCTACAGTCTTTGAATTATTTTTAATTTTAAATACCACTGCTCTTTGTGAGCATTAGACACTTTGGGTTCTACTGCACAATAACTCAGCATTAAATTCAAGGCGATACAAAATCAGCTAAAGCTTACTATTTTATTGTAATACAAGGTTTATACTGAATACTGAGTAGTCATACATGTGTGTTTGGACAATGAATGCATGTTTATATGCAGAATGTGATGTAAACTACATACTCAACCATCCTTTAAAATACGTACTGTTACACATACTGTTATATGGCACAATTACTTGTATTTTACTTTTTAAACAAACTGAGGACAAAAAGGGAGCCTTCAGGCAGAGTCTAACTACCTATACAAATAGCAGCTACAAGCAGCATCTGATCTCTCAATAGCAGCCAAAGATATAGTTATATCTCAAAACTATCTGTCGGACAAATTATTTTTGCACCAAGCTCAAAAATATTCTTCAAAATATAGCTTATATTTTGCTTATTTATTTTCTTTTCTTGCTAAAACCCAAGTTATAACTACAAAATACTTGTTAAAAGAAAATGATTAAATTGTTAACCTCAGAATAACTACTTGATTAAATTTTAGCAACTGCTCCTCCTGCAGTTTCCTTGGAGCCATCCCATGTATCATGAATACTTATTCACTCAGTTTCTAATGATCAGACTGGCAAAAAGCCTGGGTAAATGAAACCAAGCAAAGAGGTACTTTCCAGGTCAACAAAGAAAAAGTCAGGCAGAATGACACACTTAGACTTAAACTTGACAGAATGAGTGATTTAACAGTTGAACAATCTCATACACATTTATTCTAGCACCAAAAGCCACAAAAAGCTTTGTAAAATCTATAGCTTTCCCAAGGCATTTCTCCCACACTACAAAATCAATGCTGTTAAAATATGCTTACATACACATGTGTGTGTGTGTGTGTGTGTGTGTGTGTGTGTGTGTGTGTGTGTGTGTGTGTGTGTGTGCACATGCTTGGGTAGAAATGTTACCCTTAATATTAGACTAGCTCAAGTCAAAATAATTAAAAGCACTGGAAATGCCAAGTTGCATTTGCTTCCATAATGGAGTATTTTGGTTCACTGTCTGTATTACTACACACATAAATAAGCATACAGAACTGATGTTTTAGCTGTGTCTCAGACAATAAAGCTAACATAATGCCTGCCCTTTCAGATGACATTTAAAATAATTAGCAATGAGTATTAAGGACTGGCCAAGCTCTGGCTCCAACAAAGTAAATATTAAAACTACATTGTAATACATTGTCTTTTCTCTGGTTCACCACTAAAGAAAGGAAACAAGTCACCCCAAGAAACTCATCCTGATCTTCCAGTAACTGTGAAGACGGTGTGACAGAACCCCACGCTTACTGTGATGAAGTCTGACAGAGGCACTACTGCACACGGATAAAAGTACGGAAAGCCATGTGTGGTGTTTTCAGTGTACATAAAGACTAGGTACCTTTCATTCCCAAAGTGATTTAAGAGAAAATATGAAGGTGGGTAGAAGTCATTTGTAGGATTAGATTGAATTATCAAGTGATATTTGGTAACAGCTCACTTCCATTGGTGGAGTAAATGAAGGACATGATTAGATTTTTTTTTTTTTTAAACAGCGATTACACCTCAGGAATTTAGTGTCTGGCTTGTAGGTTGCATGGCGGAAATCAAAGCCGGGCATCTCCACACACAAATCTATATTCTTTTAACCTGTTTCTTATAGCAATGACTCAAAGATGGCACTTGCATCAGAAGACAGGATAACTATAGAGCTATGAAAACCACACAGTGAAATTGTACATTAGTCTTCACATATTTGAATTATTTACATAAACACTCCTCCAACCCACCAATATCACTGGGCAGAATTCTAGAAGAACCAGTAAAATTAGTTAATTGATGGCCAGGGTCTCAGCACTGTATACACAATTATGCATCTCACCACTCTTTGAAGTCTTCATTTCTCCACTACAGTAATGTACTTCACGTGCATATTCAGAACACAAACAGGCAATGGCAAACCAGCTGACCTGTGGAACATTCTGTAACATAGTGATATCATGGGTAGGGCGAGGGTAAATCATTTCATACTCCATATGAAGGGGACTTTGTCGGTAACGGCAATACCAATATGACCAAACTAGTGACCCTCCCACTGAGTAAAATGTGAACTATCCATCTCCTGCTATTGTGCATCAAAAATAAAAATTATAGTAGTTGTTATGCTCTTCCATAGAGAATACTGTTACAAATTATTGTTGAAATAGTTTAAAGTGTGGTGATGTAACCACTGCAAAGATTCAATGATGTGACATGATAACTAAGAAATGTAATAGCTGTGGCAATTATCATACAGGATTAATGTCACGAGTTGTTAGCAAGCAGGTTCCTGTTGATTATGATTTTATTCCCCCAGTATCCATTTACCTATTGTGCAACTCTTGGCAAGTTCCTTAACCACAAAGTGCTCCTGGGGAGACTCTATAAAAGATAAATGTATTTCATTGCTCTATGCTAGTTAAATGCAAATAAGGAGTCTATCATAAGTGAAAAATTTGGTCAGAAATATTCTCATTAAAGTCATTTGTTTGCCTACATGAACTGAACTAAGAAGGCAGAGATACAAGAAACAGGCAGAAAATACCCATACCAGTGTGATTTATTTTCCCTAGGGCAGTGATGAAAAAACACAGACGTGTAAGGTTGCAGTTGTGAAAGTGCCAATTTGTACAAACATTAGAAGGAATGATGAAGAGATGGAAGGGCATGGATGACCTCTGGGAAGTATTGAAGAGTGAAGTCAGGTTAGTGGAGTAAATGCACAAGAATATAATTTAACATGATAAAACAAAATTTGGGGGGGGGGGCAAAAAAGCAGGTGTGAAAGGATGAGAAATGATGGAAGAGAAGAGATTAAGTGACTAGAAAGTCAGTTTCAGTTATAGAAGGCTAATGAATAATCTTTACTTCAGAAAACGTATTATGAAGTAATAAGCCATCAAGGATGCACATTCATGCATTTAGAATATAACAGGAAAGTTCTTCCATGAAGGGGAAAGATCATTTCATGACCTTGTAGGAGAAAGAGCAAACACAGAGTCATGAATAAACAGAAGAGGAAGTGCATACCACGGTAAGGCAGGCTAAACCTACTCCAGATGCTGAGAATAGCCTGTTCCCATACCCCTCCACTGTACAGATCTTCACAGAATGTCCAGATTTTTGACTATTTTTGGTCTGTTCCTCAAATTTTTTTTTTTTTCTGATAAATCACTGGGATGATCTAAGGATTAAAGTCAATAAGTAATGACCTGTATTTCAGTTTCAGACTTCATATCCCTATTTTTGGGCCTTTGTTCACCCATCATGTTAGGCTTTGCCCAGATTTCTTCTGCTACAAGGTTGAGGTATGCCGGTTTCTGAGAACTTCAGAGTGGCAGATATTAGAAACAGTATCGCCTGACACACAAAATTCTTCACAGAGAAGGTAGACAATGAACCCCATGCACTGGAAATGTCAGGAAAATAAGTCTGCATGACAGGCTGGCTAACCTGACTGTAGTTCATCATCTAGTAGCTTATCTCCATTTTCACAGGGCTACACTTCTCATTTTAATGTGAACTAATTCTTTTACATGGCTGCATCTAAAGGGGAAAGGAGGAAATCTGTCAAGTTTTTGATGTTATAACTTTTGGCACTGAACTTTGCAGTCATTACTGGGAAAAGTTAAATGTGAACCCTGACCCCTCACATGACCTGAAATCTAGTTTGTGCTGAAAACAGGTATGCATTTATCAGGGAAATTCTCATGCAAGAATCCACAGATAATGGCCTCACAGACTGCTGTGCTGGGACCATTTTTGGTAATCATATTTTGACAGATATAATCTGGAGGCAGAGAGTAGGTTATTCTGTATGTGAAGACATTAATGATATAGGAGGCTCTCTAACTACTGTTGAAGTCTGCAGTGCTCAGAATGGGCCATTAGAGGGGCTGCTACAGCTAGTGGAGGGGGAACTAATAGATGTTTTATGTTATAATACAGTTACTACTATGTGAGCAAAGGTAAATATAAGCATCTTGGGTGCCATAATGGTGCAGTGGTTAGAGTTGTCACCTCACAGTAAGAGGTTCTCCAGTTCAATTCTCAGCTGGGGTGCCTTCTGTGAGGAGACTGCATGTCCTACCTCCATTTGCATGGGTCTCCTCCAGGTGCTCCTCTTTCCTCCCACATTCCAAAGACATGCGCCTGGAGCTTTTCTCCCCATGCCTTGGCTATAAAAGGTCTCTGCCTCAGTTGGACTTTCCCAGTAAACAAATGTTAAATAAATAAAATAAATCCAATTTCTACTATCTCCTCGTGGAGAATTCATACTGTGCAGTAGAAAAGAAGGTTGGGGGTAAAGAAAACAAAATGATGGGTATGCTAAGAGTGTGAAGTAATCAAAGTCAGCTATCCTTTCACACAAATCAGGTTCTGATTGAGACCACATCTAGAATATTAGAGGTTGTGCTGAAAGCCACGTCAGAAAAGGAACATCAGTTTAGCTGCAGATGTGCATCAGTGGGTTGCAGTAATAAAGGGAATGTATGACATGAAGAAAGTTTCTGAACACCAGTAACACACAGCCTGGAGAAACATGCAAACTGGTCAGCTATCATCACTTTAACAAGTAGGTGGCTAGATCATAACAGAAAATGGATAGGCAGAAAGTTAAATTATAACAAACATGAAAGGATACTAATGCACACTGAATGTAGTAGACCACAGATTAATAAAGTGGCTTAGCTTTTTTTTTTAAAACAGCAGGTAAAAAAAGGCAGATAAAGGTAGAGGCTACTTAACTTACCTGCAGCACCGAATGAAACTGTCTGCTCACTTCTAAGAGCATCGACAAATACTGATATGTAAATGCAGTGAAGAGGCAGTCCCAGAGAAAGTACAGGTTCAGTTCCTAAAGTGAAGATAAAATGCTTCTAGAGCTCTAGATGATGAATATGGAGGTCTCTGTGATGAAAAGGGTGAATTAGTGCTTTCGGCTACACTAGTGTATGTTAGAGTTGTATTTCATCTGCCGTCCAAACTGAAGACTGTTTCCCCTTTCACTGTATGCATGCACACTACTGCCCCCTCCATTTCTCTCTTCCTAGAGTACTCCTAGGTCAATTACTTAAAACTACTTTCTCTTGGAAAAAGTTTACCTATGTACCTGCAAGACCATACTTCTTTTGTTTTTCCCTGCAGAAGTGGTGGTCCTTTACACCAGTCTGTACTAGATTAGTAGTATAACATTTGCAGTTTTTATTTATTTTTATTTTGCATTTGTTGACCGGGATAGTCCGACTGGATGCATGTCCATTTTCAGCGGAGGCCCGGGGAGAAAAGCTCGAAGGGTAAGCAGATACAGCATTACATAATACCAGCATTACATATTACAAACAGACTATTTACAGAGATTACATAAGTAAGCAAGTTAAACAAGTTCCACAGGTTACAGTTAATCCTGAGCACAATCCAGGATTAAATTAAATTACATAACAGATTTTTACACATTCTAGAGAGAGTTAGCCAGGCTTGATACATTGACATAGCCAGTTAAGTGACAAATGTTGTTTCAGTCTAGTTTTAAATTGACCTAAGGTGGAAAGTAAAGTAATATCAGCTGGAAGAGAGTTCCAAGATCTAATTACAGAGTTTGCAAAGAGAGAATCACCAGCTGTGTTATTAATTTTGCTAGTCTGAATTAGTAGTTTGTTAGAGGATCGAAGCGGTCTAGGATTGTTATAGGGGATAATAATATTTTTAAGTGCAAGAGTATTGTCCGGATTATAAAGGATTTTATAGGCCATAATCAGTTGGTTATACTGGATTAGGCTGGGTAGTTCAAGCCACCCAAGCTGATTTAGATTGATGCAATGATGGGTCCTAAAAGGCAGCCCAGTGGCAAACCTGGCAATGTGGTTGTAGCAAATTGAGAGTTTAAGACAGTCTTGTTTAAATTCGAGAGTAGAGGGGATGCATACAAAAGGGTTGAAAGAAGGTGAGCGCGAGCTATGGCAATTTTAGCTGGAGGGGTTAGGAAGGCTTTTATTCTGTAAAGTGACCCTAGTTTTTTATTGATGGTTTTGATAGTTTGGTTAACATGTAGGTCAAATTTTAGATTTTAGTTATTAGGTAAATACTGCCCCACACTGACCTGGAATCAACTTAGCTTGTTTTTCCTGTTTTCTTTTTAGCAGCTGGCTTAGTCCAGTTTTTCTGACTCCCAGCCTTGCATTACTTTGTGTCTATCCCTTCCCTCACCTTGAACCTGCACACCTCCCCCTCCCACTCCTGTTTATTTACAGAGGTATCAAAAAGCCTGATGTAGAAAAGCACCATCTCTTGACTTAGCTTTTCTGCCTTGCTTCATAGGAATCCCCAGTAGTGTGCTTGCATGCAAGTAGCCCACTGCCCTCGTGGTGGCTCCATACTATTAGTGCATCCAAGTGCCCCACCTGCCCACTAGGTGGCTCCATACTATTAGCTTTAGGGTCTCTAAATCCCTGTACATCTTCTTCATCGAATCCTCCCTAACACAGTTCTTAGTCATCTCTTTGTTATTGTTCTCTCTCACACTGTGGTCCCAGTATAACCATACAAATATTCCTTATATCTCTCTGCTATAATCCCACTTCTGTCTTTTTTTAAGCCTCTTACCTTCTTGTATATCTCACCACACTTACCTTCAGACTTCAGCACTCCACTGATTCGTTGTTCTCCTCGATATTCTTCTTTTTTTGGCTCTACCTGCTCCATTCGCCCTGCGGGCTCACTCCGCTCCCTTACCAGCCCCCAATTCCCAACCGTCCCCTGGTGTCCCACACTTCACCTTGCCACTCCCCCTCATCTGACATCACTCCCACTCATCCGAATCAATCAGCATTAACCAATCATTCACTGGACCCACCCTATTACTCAAACTCTCTCCAGTCTCTCACTATATGCTAATTATAAACACTCCAACTCTATTTTAAACAAGCATTATTCAAATACCCCTACAATGCCTCCACATACTTTTAATAAATCTTCAAACTCTAATCCTATTTACTGCCTAATACCCCCACTTATAATTCTCTATCTTCTTACAGCCTATGAACACCAACACCTCCGTGGCACCCACTAACCTAGAAGCAACTAAATACTACCACAAACTCTTATTAAAACTCCAGAAACTTGCTATTAGATTACGATCTAACCTCATAGTGAATGATGAAATCCACCCTAACCCAGGCCCAACCCTACCTGTTACTATCAGCCCCACAAACAACATCCATACTAACCTATGAAACTCAAATAATGCCCCCGACTCACTCCTAGTGTATCACCTAAACATTAGAAGTATAAGAAAATTCACTACTTACATGTCCTCCTGGATGTCCACTCCCCTGATATACTATGCCTTACAGAGACCTGGCTCAAGCCTACTACCATTGATAATGAGATTATACCCACAGGGTACAATATATTAAGACTTGATCGCACCTCTAAGAAAGGAGGAGGGTAGCCATCTTGTATAAATCCACTCTGGAAGTATCCAAAACTAGTACCCCAAATGCCTTGTTTACCAACGATGCAGAAATACTCATTACAAAGGTCCAACTCAACAAATGCAAATCTATAAACATTGCATATATATATATTCCCCCAGGTGACAACACAAATACCTTAGAGGGTATCCGCCAAAGGCTCTCCATTAACTGCACCCAGGAAACTATTATTCTCGGGGATGTTAATATCAACTGGAATACTTGTTCTTCAGACTTCCCCTCCACCCATATAAATTTGCATGGCTTCTCCCAGATGATATCTTCCCCAACCAGAATCAATAAGCCTAGCAAAAAAGAAAGTATCCTACACTGGATATTAATGAACAACCTACCCCAGATATATAAAACCGGCACCCTACCTGAGGACTTTAGTGGTCACTTCCTGATCTATATAATCAGGAAAAGAAATGACATCCCTCAACAATCATCCTTTAAAACCATTAGAAGTTGTAAGAACTTTATTCAGTCTAAATTTCAGAATGAACTTAACACGTGACTGGTCCAACCTATGGCTACTTCCACTAGATGAAGCGGTCTCATACTTTAACTCTACATTTCTTGCTATCCTGGATAAATATGCTCCCCCAACACACTATCAGAACCAATAACAAAGTAGCACCATAGCTGTCCAATGATACAAGACAAAAAATTATTAGCAGAAACAAAGCATGGACCTCCTGGAGAACCACTAAGTCCCCAAAAGAGCACCTTATATATAAACAGCTGAGAAATGATGCAAAGAAGTCTATTATGCTAGACAAAAATAATTACTACTGTAATCTGCAACAAAAGCACCAAAATAAACCACAAAAATTCTGGTCAGGCATAAACAAACTTCTCCACCCAGGCCAATCAACTATCCCTACCCCCTTAACTACACTCCAACAACCTCCTAAAATTGTTGCTAACACCTTTAACACTTTCTTTACAGAAACTATGCAATCTCTAGCCAGTAAGCTATCTCTCTATACCCAAAGTACCACCAACCCCACACCTGATAATAAGATCCCCTTTAAGCTTGATCCAGTACCAACATCTTTTATTAAGTCCCAACTTAAAAAAATGAAACCCACCACCCTTTCAGCAGACCTACTACCTTCTGAATATCTCCAAAAAGCCACTAATGAAATAGTATACCCCATATCAATTTTAATCAATAGAACTATCCACGAAGCCTATATCCCCCACATCTGGAAAATCTCCCACATTGTTCCTCTTCATAAAGGGGGAGATTCCACTGAACTTTCAAATTATAGGCCTATAGCCATTCTGTCTCTCTTGGCTAAAATAATGGAAAAATGTATCCACAAGCAATTTCTTGCCTATCTGAATCAAAACTCTCCTAGTCCCCTCCCAGCACGGATTTAGACATTGTCATAGTGCAACCTCAGCCCTTCTCTCCTTCTCCCATACAATAAATCAAAACAGTAATGACAAGCTCTCCTCAGCCCTCTTCCTTGACCTATCCAAGGCATTTGATATGGTAAATCACCAGCTACTCAAACATATTAAAATCACTCTCCATAGATGACCTAGAAGTTACCTGGTTTCATTCTTACCTAAGTGACAGACAACAAGGTGTACTATGGAAGAATAACCTATCATCTCTTTTACAAGTCACCCTTGGAGTCCCACAGGGATCTATATTAGGTCCCTTCCTATTCTACATATTCATTAATGACCTGTACAAAGTCATCCCTGATGCAACTTGTATTCAGTATGCAGATGACTCAACCCTAATCTGCTCTGCCACCTCCCCCACAGATTTATAATCCTTGTCCCAAATCACTTTCAACAAAGTAGAGAACTGGCTCACTGGTCGCCAATTACTATTAAACCCAAATAAAACCAAACTATTACTCTTCTCCCCCACTTGGAAGGTCCCCTTCACCACCTCTCACCATAATATACAACAATGGTACCATAATTTCCCCAGAACCTAGTACTAAACTACTGGGAGTGTTCATAGACAACAACCTCAAGCTTGATACTTACATAGACAAAACTATTAAAACAGTTAATAAAAAATTAGGCTTTTATACAGGATTAAACCATTTCTAACACCATCTGCTAGAATTGTTATTGCCTGTACACATCTGCTATCGACCCTTCTTTATGCCTCACCCATCTTCGTAAACCTAAAAAAATCAAACCTCAATAAATTAACTAGGTGATACAATAACATTGCCAGATTTGCCACAGGATCCGCTTATAGAACCCATCACTACCTTAACCTTCAGTCGTTAAACTGGTTTGAACTTGTTTTGTTAGTTGTTATTGTGTTCATTTCATTGTCCTACCTAGGAGCTTATCTACCCGGGCCTCTACTGAAAATGGACATGTATCCAGTTAGACTAGCCCGGTCAACAAATGTAAAATAAAATAAAATAAAAATAAAATAAAAACTACCCTATCAACTGCAATATAACCAACTAATAGTTGTTCACAAAATCCTCTATCAACCAAGACAGTACACCCATACTGAAAACTATTATTACCCCCTGCAGTAATCAAAAATCCCTTCCCTCTTCTAAAAAATTGCTAGTGCAATCTGTTAAAACCAACAGTTCAGCTGGTGAATCACTATTCTCCAACTCTGCCGGCAAAAACTGGAACCTACCTTCCTGCTGAACTCACCACTGACCCCTCCTTATCCCAATTCAAAAAATCCCTTAGGAAATACCTAAAAATACAATGACTTTGTCCCTGTACAAACCTTGACTAACACCCACTTAAACATAATTCATAAATGAGAACCTCATTACAGGAATAAAACTCTTGACTGTTTAAAATTCTGTGCATCACCCACCTACTGGAAAGATTTAAACTTAACACTACACCATGTATGATAACCACCTTTAATATATGTGGTTTCCTTTTCCAGATGAAATCTTTAACTATTTCGTTTCTCAGCTACTTGCTTCCAACCTTTGCTGTCTGTATGTGAGAAAAAAACATGTACCTGTGTGTACATATCGTTAAACACATTTCAATTTTGTGATAACTCACTGTAATAATTTCACTGTATTTATACTTGTTTTTGTACGTTTGGAGCTTTTCTCCCCAGGCCTCCACTGAAAATGGATCTATATCCAGTCGGACTTTCCCAGTTAATAAATGTAAAATAAAATAAGTAAATTATAGGAACACACTTGATAAATGCCTTTATTACAGGAAAGAAAAATAAGCAACTGTTTACTTCAATGATTGTATTCCTCACTAATTAATTTCTGAGGAACACTGACATTAGGACACTGCCACCCCCCCCAAGTGTCTCTGTAAAGGGAATTTGCACGAGGTTAGGAAAACAAAAATGCTGTGTGCAAAGGAAAGGCTTGTGCTTATCACAATAATACATTTATAACACAAGTCCATCTTTGGTAACCAATAATACTGATGTTGCAGACTTTAGCATCCCTCAGATAAAATGTTCACAGGCTGCTTGCCAAATCCCCATTCTCATAATACACCATGCCACCCTCCATTTCTAGTTCTGCAGTCAGCACACACACTAAGAAAGGGAAAAAGAAAAGAAAAAAAAAAAAAGAGGAAAAAAACAGGCAAGGGACTGAAAAGGGGGACATTAATGAAGATGGACCTCATACTCATACCTATTATAGTAAGATCATAGCATTCACATCTTATAAGAGAAGGTCCACATGTAGTAACCAACAAGACAGATTCCCAAGCAAACAATTCCTGGGTGGTTACTCGCATGGGAACCATATATCATATGACTACAGCACCAGAAGACATCCTATACCTGAAAATAATGCCCCATGTCGAGCATTGGAAAAATGCTCAAATGAAGATAAAATTAGCCACAGCACACTTATAATGTAAAGGAGAAATGTAGAAAAACATTGTGGAAGTAGCTACAGCACTAATAGTTAATGCTTTACAGAGAGATTGGTAAAGTCTCCATACATTACGCTTGACAAAAAATAGAATGACATTTCTAAAAATATGGAATGGGTGAGCTTGGTAACAGCTGACATTTCCTGAATGACCTGGTTTTGTCCACATAAAATCAGAACTGCGTCTGGACATCCATACAAGGGAAATTTATATTTGGTACCCAAGTAGTTGGTCTTGTTAGAAGACTTCTTTCAGCACACAGTTTTCAGAAATGTAGTGGATTTACCTTTTAATGTTAGAAAGGCCAAGCAGAAATATGTCATCAGGCAATGTGAGGGTTGGTGCTATGGAGATTTATTGAAATAGTAACAGTCTATTAAATTAGTATTTTTATGGAGCCTTGTGGAATTTTACATCTTGATTAAAAGAAATTTGTATGGCAGGAACTAGTTTATGGAAAAGTAAGAGGTCTCTAAGTAAGATGGTGATGTTTTCATTAATTCCAGTTATTTGGTAAATTCTACAAAAATATTGCTATACTAACATATACATATAGAGTTAAATTAAATTCTGTAGGAACTTTTGGGAAAAAAATCTCAAACACATGATACTACAGGGTCCAAGTGAGGAAGAAAAACATTATCAAGCATAAAATATGCATACCTTGGGGACACTGGATACAACCTTGATTTACAGGTAGTTAGAAATGAATGACAGGTTTACTTAAATGAAGGAATGACTTAATACAGAACCGAAAAATTCCGGAAAATCAAGAACTCTGGGCTATAATGCTAGAGACACTTTAGATTGTGTGTTGCCGAAGATAAAAATGTTTATATTTTTCTTAATAGGTCTTTTGAGTGAAAAATCTTTGAACTGAGGGAATTGTAGAAACCATATGGCCAGACTAAATTACAGTTGTTTAAGTTACCATAATAAATGGTGTTCGAATGACTGCTGCTGTAGCCTTAGCTATACAGATTATATCCTGCCAAGGATATAACAGACATCCAGCTTCAGGACACCTTCTACGTGTCCATAGGTTCATAGGATGATACTAGGATATTGGCCCAGAGGCTCTTAAAAGCCTAGCCAAGAATTTCGCCCATGTTCCCTCAAAGTCAGCACCTGTTTCTCCTGTCCAGCAGGGACACAGGTGGGATCCCAGGGGTATATTTTCTGTTTCCCATCCAGTCGTCCAGGTTCCTCTTAAAGAGGGCTAGAGAGGTATCTGCTTGACATGGAGAGGGAATCTATTCCACAGATGGAGGAATCTTTGGGACACAAATCTATCCCACCAAGTTCTATTAATGTCACAGACCAGGTTAAGGCCTTGCATGTGGTTTGTGCAAGTAGAGTTTGTCTTACGGATATACAGCAGCTCCATCAAGGCTGGGTCTGAAATGGCCTTGTATGCCAGACACAGATCACCTGTGAGCAGTCTGTATGATACTGAATAGAGGGACAGGGCTTGTAGCCTATCTGTATAGGATAGGTGTGTTTGAGACCCTGGATTTTCCTGGTCAGGAACCTCTGTTTTTTCCAACTGCTGCATGTGCTTGGCAAGGTACATGCCAAAGGGGGCATCATACTTGATAATGGGTCTGATAAGGGAGGAGTACAGGGATGTTATGACCTCCTTGTTCCTGGATAGAATACCCTTATTTATGAGGTGAGCCATTTAGAAATTTTTCCATACAACAGAGGCAATGTGGTGGTCAAAAGTAAGGTTGCTATCGACCTGGGTGCCCAAGTTCCTCACAATTCATTGCATGCTTAGTACATTATTAATGTGATAATTAGTGGGGATGTCATTTTCCCCAAAGGATCTAATGATGCATTTCTTGGCATTCAGTTTGAGGCCATGTTTTTGGCAGCAGTCATTAGTTTGGGTAAGGCCCTCTTGGAAAATGTTCACATCACTAGGGAAATGTAAGACATCACCCAGCTTGCAGTCACACTGTCAGGCAAATGGAGCACAGTTTACTAAGACAGGTTTGGGCACCAAGCTCTTCAGACCTTTATTGCTGCCAAAGAGTACACTAGTCTAATGCTTTTGAGGAACAGTTGGCTTGTGCCTTTTCATTGCTAAGCAGATAAGTTCCCTTGGGGGGGGGGGGGTCCATTCAGTTATTTTTGTTGATTACTGATACTTTCCTCTTCATTTTACAGTCAGCAGTCTGTTTTAATGGACTTCATGAGTCTGTATTATACTTTTAAAGGACAGGACACTTTTCTTGTCCATTTAAACGTTGTTTAAAAGTATTTTCCTGTGGAAAAATTGTATTTTTTTTTTACTTTTTAGCCTGGCAAGTATTTAAATTACGTTTTACTGTGCTTTTGTGTGAAAAAAGTTGCTTTTAAATACTTCAAATTATTACCGGTATTTGCTGCTTGTTTTCTCAAAGAAAAGAGGTACCATGTTTCACTTGACCATGGAACAAACTCAGCCTCAATGTCGGTCCTCCTCCTAGCCACAGAAAGAAAAAGTTAAGCAAACAGCTTTTGCCACGACTGGCTAGCAATTTGCCTCAGTGCAGGTGGGTGACTCTGCTGTGGCCATTCGTTGTACCTCAGTCCACTCATCCTTTACCCCAGATTCCTCTGGTGTAGCACCTACAGCCACTACAAACCAGATGTTAGCTACATCTGTCTACATCCTCTGCAGCTGTTGGGGCGCCCACTCTTACTGGTCCTGGGATAAGGAACAGGGAAGGATTCCATGTTTTGTCAGAATGTTGTGCCCATCCCTGGGGAAGCTAATCCTGCCATTAGTAACATTTCTGGCCCCATTTTTTCTACCAAAAACAAAGAAAACTAAATGTGTCTACTTCTCAGTTTTCCTTACTGTGTCTAGCTCAGGGTTTTATTCGTGATTCTCAATCTTCTTAAATACTTTCTTGTAAAAAGTAACATACCGCTTTCCTGAAGTGATTCAAGATTCCAAATGCAGACAGGAAGATGAAGGGACAACATACAGGCTCTCATTTTTCTGATTCAGACTCATAGGAGAGCTCATTTTGTGATTCTCCCTTGGGGTTACTCTCCGACACTTATTTTCAGAATGTGCCAGTATTTACAGTGGGAGTACACTGAGGTTTCTCAGTTCCTCAGAAAATATAATGAGCTATTACAAAAGGAATTTCCTGAACCTTCACCATTTCCTACAGTTCTGTCAGCTTTGCAGGATGTCTGGCTTTCTGTCTGTTCATACGTTCAATAAGTGTTTACTAGGCTAACAGCCACAAGGGCCTTTTTAAGCCTAGCCATGCATCCCAAATCTCTGCCAAGTTCTGATACCATTGATGAACCATTTACAGGTTACCTGTGTCCATTATAGACATAGGTGCTAAATCAGGGATGAATTTCCAGTTTCCCATCCAACCATCCAAGTTGCACATGAACTGGGTTAGGGAGAAACTCTGCCTCACATGGATGGGGAGCCTTTTCCACAGAAGGGCAGTCTCTGGGATACATGCCTCTCTCTCCATCAGGTCCTATTTATATCACTGGCAAGGTTTAAGTCTTTAGAACGATTAGTTCTGGTGCTGTTTGTTTACCTGATATGCAGGAGGTTCATCAGAGTGGGGTATGACAATGCCTTGTATGTCAGGCATAGCACTCCCCCCTCAAAAGCCTGTAGGAGACAGAATACAGTAATAGGGCCTTGAGGCAGTCTGCATAGGGCATTTTCTTATACCCTGCATTCTTTTAGGGAGGAACCTCTGTGGATGTTCCAAATGTTGGATATTCCTGCTTAGGTACACACTAAAGGGGGCATTGTACTCAATAAGTCTGATAAATGCCAAATACAATGGAACAATGACTTCCTTGGACTTAGATGCTTTACCTTGGTTTATAAATTACGCAACATAGAATGATTTCCTCATAAATGCAGACACATGATGGTCAAAGGCTAGATTACTATCTATGTGTGTCCCCAAGTCCCTGACTACTGGATCAACTTTAAGGGTTGTGTTGTCAATATGATAGTTACCAGGGATGGATGACTTCCCAAAGGATACTATCATGCATTTCTTGGCATTTAGTTTTAGTCCATGGCTCTGAAACCAGTTGTTTGTCTGGGTCAGCATCTCCAGGAGAACATTTGTATCAGTGTGAGATTCAGTGATAGCCCCTAATTTGCAATCATCTGCAAATTTAGTCAGAGACCACTGACATTCGCCTTGACTTCAGAGAAGTAAATGCCAAAAAGGAGCAGTCCAAGGACTGATCCCTGAGAGACTCCACTTGTAACTGGCATCTATGTAGAGGTGGACTCCTTAACTCTAACTTTCGGAGTCCTGAGAGAGTCAATTGGCTATCCACAGGGTTACATATGAGTTTGTACTGAAATTCTTGTGTTTGTCAACAATGCTCAAGTGGGGTATTGTGTCAAATGCCTTGACCAGGTCAAGGTAGGCAGTGTGAATGATTTTGCCCTCATCCATTGCTTTAGTGACCTTCTTAAAGAAGTCCACCAGCTTCAGTAGGCATGATCTGCCCTTGACGAAACCAAACTGGGTTGGGTCCAGTGTCTGAAGGTTTACTATCTCTCTCCATCTCCATAATAATTCTTTCCATGCCTTTACATACAAGACTAGTGAGACTTGTGGATCTGTAGTTTTCAGGGTCTATAGATGGCCCACCTTTGTGCAGAGGGATGACTGTTGCCTTTCTCCATTTATGAGGCACAAAGCCTGTTTGGAGGCTACATTTTAAATAGTAATTCCAGAGGCACTGATAGGTCATGTTTCCTGCTATTTAGAAGGCATCCTAGGATATTGTCTGGGCCCATTGATGCAGTGTTCTTGGTCTTAGAGACCGCATTAAGGACCTGCTCCCTAGTGATAGTAGGGGAGTCATATTTGATATTTCCTGTGGAAAGGTTGAGGGGGAGAGAAGGGGTCAAGTTGGATCTGAACTGATCAGCCATGAGGTTTGCTATGTCTTCTGGATCAGTATAGGTGGCTCCATTTACAATGAGCTCTGCACACAACTGTGTATTGCCTCTGAGGTTGCAGACACGGCTAAAGAATGCTTTGTGATTGTTCTTGGCCTGGGAGGTCAAACTTAACTCAAATTTGGCTTTGGTAGACTATTTGTCCCCCTGAGCGGTTTGTTTAACTTGATGAGTGCTTTTATCCTGCTGGGTGCTGCACCTCCCATTTTGCCATGATTTTCTTCCTGTTGTACAGCCTACTGATTTTATGATTCCACCAGGGAGGCTCATTTATTTTGAGTTATTTCTGTACTTCTTCCATGTGGGTATGGGTGCCTCTAAGCAGCTATCAACATGCTTGTACAGGGCTTCTGTGAACAGTTCTGCATAGGCAGCAGTGATCTCAGGGTTTATGGGGGCATGAAGTTTTGCCAGGTTCTCACTTAATAGCAAGAGGTTAGCTTTAGAATAGTTCCATTCTATTCCATGTTTAGCTGGGGATCCAGGTTTTATTTTTACTTCAAAGGAGACCATTTTGTGGTCTGACCTTACCAGGGAAGGCATTACAGTAAGGGGTGTGCAGCAATCTCCCATATTACTGAGGACCAGATCCACTACGGTTGCACCCCTGGTTGGTGTATTAACTTAACTGGTCCAGGGAGTTTGTGTTTACAAAAATCAAGGAATCTCTGTGCATGTACATTTTGTGTTGCATAGGATTCCCAGTTAATAGTGGGGTAATTAAAGTCGGAAGGTTAGCATTTTTAATAAATTTAAATACATGGTATGGGTTTCCTAAGTCAGAGGGGGACCTGTAGCTTGCAAGGAAGTGGTACTGGATTTTACCTATGGTTATCTGAACATGGAGCAGCTCAAGTGCATTGCCCTGTTTGACCAGCCTTGAACTATATTTATTTTTGATGTAAATAGAGACACCTTCACCTTTAGTCCCTGCCTATGAAGTAGCTGGCCTAAATATGTGGCCTGCATTATAACCTTGCATTGTTGGTGTGCTCTTCAAGGCTTTAACTATGTCTCAGTGACCGCACAAACATCAGCATTCTCTAGGGTAGAGAGAGCTTCTAGGGAGTGGAGTTTTTTGTTTAGACTTCTAGCATTGAGTAGTAATATGTTTAGATTTTCTTGGTTTGGATTTGCTATGCCAGAAGTACTTTCAGTTTGGCATTCTCTATATATAAAAAAAAAAAAAAAAAGGCACTATGGAGGAAGACTATTTTAGCTAATACTTGAAAGCCTAGAGGAGAGAGGTGCAGACCATCCCTGGCAAAGCAGCGTGGTCTATTGACCATCTCCTTCCAAACTGACAAATACTGCACCCCCCTTAGAATGACAACAGAAACTAAGCCAATTATTAAAGTCAATCATCTTTTGTTTGTATTGTGGCATCATCCTTGGAGAAGGCAAAATGCTGCTCAATGCTAGGGTCATACCAGCCTGAGACACATATTACGAGAGCTCCATGATGTCTCTCTTCATATAGTCTAGGGAGGTACATCTCAGGTCATTTACTCCCACATGGACTATGACTGAGTCGTATTGGTAATTGTAGTCCAATGACCTGAGTGCATGTGTAATGTGGTAGATCCTGGACACTGATAATCAATTGACTGTAACTTCCTCCTTACTCAGCCTGGTGAGAGGGACATCAGTGTGTCTCAAGATGGAGTCTCCGATGACTAGAATGTTGGATTCTGTGGTGGCTTGCCTTATGGGCTTAGAGGTAGAGGCTGTGTGCGTTGATGACGGTGTTGTTTTGATTTGGGTCTGCTGAGGGTATTTGTTATGTGTACTTCATCTAGGTAGTCTTTGTGGTTTAGGAAGGTTACATGTAAGTGCCTCAGCGTGTGTGTCGATATGTCTGCTTTGAATTGTGCGAGATGGGTGAAGCGTGTGTACTACTGACAACCTTACTGACATCAGGAATACTTTTATCTCTTATGCCTAATGTAGTATCCAAGTTTTCTTTAAGCTAAAGTATCCATCCCCATTTTTCTAACTGATCTCATTAGATCCGAGTGACGCCTCCAGGTGCATCTGCAGTTAAGTCCTACTGATGGCTCTAGGAATCAAATATTGCTTGTTCATATTTGCACCAATAATTCCAAAACCATGCTATGTACAAGGTTTTAAAAGATTTCATTTTAAATTTTACACAATGGCAAATGCAACTGCATTAATATTTGACCTCTGTCTAGTGCGTATAAATGGATATCAACTGTTTTTATATTCATTTATATACATATAATTTTCACCTTTCTTCTAAATATCTCAGCAACAAAGTAACACAAACAGAACTGAGTCACATATGAAAGCTCTCACTAGATTAATAAAATGCTACTGACACTGTGTATAACTTGAGTGGTTGCTGGATATTGTAAGTTATTTACAAAATATGACAAATGTAATACTTCCTGTGTTTACTGTGACTTATAAAATTGGATTTAAGACATAGAACATAAAACTGCAGTGCAAACTTCCTGAGCTCCACTAGAATAAATGAGTTAAAGATGATGGAAAAAGAATATTCCATTCCTTGGATGTCCACTGCCAACTCAAGTACCATCATGACAAACTAAATCTTTCAGATCTTCTGTTGTGAAGGTAGAAAGGGACAACTCATGACAATACTGACTACATCCACATGGGGGGCAAAGGCCGTTACCATTTTTATACTCACCATCATTTTTTTTCCAGGGCAGCATCAAGGTCGACTTTACCATGGCCTTGCTTCATCTATGACTTTTTGGCAAGGGTTGGATTCTCAAAATATTCTAGAGGCTGCAACTTTGTCTTCTGTCATACTTTTCACAGTACCAAGATTGATTCCTTCTCTAGGTCTAGATCAGGCCTTGCAAGGACCATTCTCCAGAGGCTCCTGGATTCTTCTCCTTTCACTTCACAAATGTAGTAAGCTAGGGTAATCTACCCACATAGCTAAGGCTGCTGCAGCACTGATCAATATGATGACCATAGTACAGCTGTGCAAGTAAACTTACCATACCAGAAGATGTTCGAATGATCACTGCTGCAGAAGCCACTCCCTCCATCCTAATTTTTGGTGTGGTATTTATGCCAGGGTATGTCCTTTTTTTTTTTTTTTTTTTTGGAAATTTAACTTTACTTTAGGTGTAGCTTAAGAACGTTCCCCTAAATGCCTCCATTGGGAGATGGCCAAGGAATTAGAAATTTTGCTTTCTGCCTTAAAATAGATAACAGCCCTCCAGGGTTCATTAAAGGGGGCAATTTCCTCAGGGTCTTGACATTAATGGGGACCAGAATAAGGTACATACCTATTCCCAACACCTTCTTGCTGTGGTGGTAGTTACAGAAACCACATTCATCATTTCACCCTCTGCATCCTAGGAAAGATTTGAAGAGGAAAACAAGACTGCATAACTACAGTTTAACTGTCATACTCGAAAGCTGCTCCTTTATCTCTAGTCCAGACAGTCAAGGACCACTGAAGGCATAGCCTAAAAAGGTCTTCTTGATATCAGTGAACTGTGCACAATGCAGCCTAGAGTGGCAATGGATTATTATACTGAAGCCTAATACTCCAACAGTCCTACCATAGTATTACAAGTCATGCAAACCATTAATACGGCTAAAGGCTGATGGAGTAGTCATCAGAGCCATGAATTTGTCCTTCAATGGGCCATCTGACGTCCCTCCATCAGCATGCTTTAATTCATCACTGATCTCCAACTGAAAACCAATCATGTTTTTTAAGCAATTTATTGTTAATAAAATCAACTTGGCAAACATGAGCATGTATTCCAGTCCTATTCCAGTGCCCAAAATTCTCCATCAGGAGGATAAAAAGCATGCAAGGTGGCTTTTCAGGACAAGCAAGCATGCCTTTTACACTCATCTTTCTGGTAAAAACACAGACTATTTTTCTACCAATACATCTGCAATAATACCCTAAATTTGGAATCATTTGGAAGGAAGAAATTTGGTCTTCATCATCATGATACTCAGAACAGTTTTGGTTCTTGTTGTCTTTTCAAGATGGCTCCATGCCAGAATATTCAACCAGTACCTCAGTGTTTGGCTTCAGTGGGTGTAGAGGTACTAGTATGGAAAAAAGTAATTGGCTAGTGTCTGCAGAGAAGATCCTCACACCATAAATGGCAGAGTTGAGAATCATAGTGCATTCTAATTGGCTAAGGAAACAGATAAACAATGGCAAATACTGGACAGACCAAAGTCAAAAGAAAAATTGACTAAATGGCATTAAACTGATGGCAGATGAACCACTATCAAGAAAAATGGTTTCAAGTTGGCTGATATTAAAGGCACTGTCATCAGAAACTACATTATGAATACAACTCCACCAAGATTAAATAATGTTAGGACTTCTGGATTGAAAAGGATCAGAAAAAAGTGAAATGCCACCAAAATTAAGAAAGTTTGCAGACCCAGTGGTAATGTCATGTAAAGAATGAATAAAAAGATCGCACCAGAGTTAGCACTTAAACGGTAATGGCACCAGTGGAACCAGTAAAGGGGACAGAAAAACGTCTCGAGAGGAAATTTCAAAAGTGGTCCCCGAGGCACTGTATTATGAGGGGAATATATTTCATTTGACTGACACCCATTTGAACAACACCCAATTGACCTAAATTTCCTTTGACCTAAAACTCATTTTAGACAGTTGTCTACTGATGTACTATGTTCTTCATCTGTAAATATGTTGCAATTGCTATGTAAATGAATTGCTATGTAATCCAATGTAACTACTGTTTATTTTAACTGTGGAACTTTTCTCCCTGGGCCTCTGCTGAAAATGGACCTACTTCCAGTCAGACACTCCGGGTCAACAAATATAAATAAATAAATAAATTTGACCGACACCCATTTCACTGACAGATTACAATGCTGAAGTTCAAAATATTATATCTTAAACCATAGACAAGCACACTTAGACCACCAATAATTAACAATTTCCAGAACTTAATCTACTAACTAACCCTCTTAACAGAAACGGGACAATGTACATCCAAACTAGTTGGGGGCTACTCCCCCCACACCCACCTAATTATATATGCCAACTCCAGGATTGCACTACAGTAGGGAAAGGGCATATACCTTTAACTTGCCTTACAGTACTCTACACGCTGCCACTACTGCTGGGAATGCACAACACATTTGTCAAATTACTTTAGATACTTCCCATAAAAATGTAAATAGAAAAACCCACATTTAGAAACACTACAACGCTATTTTCTACATGACTATCGGAATTCTAACAGTCAGGACTATAGGTTACAGTAATTTTTTTATCACAAACAAGTCACAGGTGAAGGAAAACCCACAACAAAGTATGTCTTACATGATGGTGAAATGGGAGTCAAATGAGTTTTAGGTCAAATGAAATTTAGGTCAACTGGGTGTCAGTCAAATGGGAGTCATTCAAATGAAATTTAGGTCAAGTGAAGTTGACCCATACATACACACACACACACACACACACACACACACACACATATATATATATATATATATATATATATATATATATATATATATATATATTTATTTATTTTACATTTGTTTACCGGGATAGTCCGACTGGATATATGTCCATTGTCAGCGGAGGCCCGGGGAGAAAAGCTCCAACAGCCAATAATTACAAAAATTACAAAATAATTACAAAGATTACACATCAAGTTAGTTACATAGAAAATGTAAGACAGAGTTATATACAATGTTTTAGTGTTACTCCCAAAGGGACTCGCAGTTTACATGGTCAGAATTCAGAGCAGAAATAATCAGACTGGTACTGTAAATAGTTGAGTTAAGGTATTATGCAGATACGAGTTCATTTTACAGCTTAGTCAGGGTAGGAACATTGACAAAGCCAGTTGACTTTGAGATACTGTTTGATGCTTTTTTTGAAAAGACTTGAGGATTGCAGGCTTATTTGGTTTGGTAGAGAATTCCAGGTTTTGCCAAAAAGTTGGCAAACAGAGATTCCCCAGCTGAATTGTTAGCTTTGTAGGTTTGGACCATTAGTTTGTCGGCAGATTGTAGTGACCTCAAGTTGTTGTATGGCTTTATATTTGACAGTAAGGGGGTGTCTTCAGGATGGTTAAGAATTTTGTGGGCTACTAAGAGTTGATTTAGTTGAATTAAGCTTGGAAGTTCTAGCCACCCTAGTTGTTTCAAGTTCTGGAAGTGATGGGTTCTACAGGTGGAGTTAGTGGCGAATCTGGCAATATGGTTATAGCTATGGGAGAGCTTATTCAGTTCAGTCTTATTTATGTTTGAGAGTACTGGAGAGGCATAAATAAGAGCAGAGAGTAGTCGTGACCGGGCAAATTCAATTCTAGCCAGTGGGGTTAAAAATGACTTGTTTCTGTAGTGATCCAAGTTTTTTATTGATGGTCTGTACGGTTTTGTTGACCTGTATGTCAAATTTAAGATAATTATCTATAATGACTCCTAGAAGTTTAGTATGGGTATTTGGGGAGATAGTGGTGCCATTGTTGGATGCAACAGTGAATGAGAATGGGGTGGATCTGCTAGTGGGGGTGAAGAGTAGGAGTTTAGTTTTATTAGGGTTCAGCAGTAGGCGTTGGTTGGAGAGCCAGTTTTCAATGGTGTTAAATGTGTTTTGGGTTAATATTTGTAGGTCAGATGGGGAGGTGGCTGAGCAGATGAGAGTGGAATCATCTGCGTATTGAATGCAGGTGGCTTCAGGGATTGCTGTGTGGAGGTTATTGATGAAAATAAAAAGTAGTGGTCCTAGTATAGAGCCTTGAGGAACGTCAAGAGTGAGAGGTAGTTGGCTGGATAATTTGCCCTGCCATAATACTGCCTGTTGTCTGCCAGTCAGGTAGGATTGGAACCATTGGATCGTGTGCCTGTTCAGAGGAATAGACTTCAGAGAGAGAATAAGGAGTTCATGGCTGACCATATCAAAGGCTTTTGATAGGTCAAGAAAGAGGGCAGTGGATATCCTATTTTCATTCCTGTTTTGGTTTATGGCATTCGTAAAGGAAAGGAGGGCAGAGGTGGTGCTGTGATGTGGCCTGAAACCATGCTGGGAGTTGGACAGTAGGTTGTTCTGTATAAGGTATTACATTAGTTGCTTATGTACGCATTTCTCCATTATTTTGGATAGTGGGGAAAGAATGGCAATTGGTCTATAGTTGGATAATTCTGTGGATCTTCCACCTTTATGGAGTGGGATGACGTGGGATATTTTCCATAGGGAGGGGATAGTACCTTCAGACAAGGTTCTATTGATCAGTATAGATATGGGGTATGCAATGGCCTCTGCAACTATTTGTAAGTACTCTTCAGGGAGGAGGTCAGCAGAGAGGGTAGTAGGTTTTAGTTTTTTTTAACAATGTCTTGATAAAGGTGGTGGAGATAGGTTGGAAACTAAATT